>NC_057863.1:641378305-641670805 GCF_019393635.1 Dromiciops gliroides
GCTCTACATACAGACAGTCTCGCACATAACAGGAGCATGTACTGAGGCTCAAAGACTTGCAAAATACCTCAAACACAACATCCCAAGCAATCCTTCCCACAGTCCTGGAACATGGGCAGGACAAGAATCATTATCCCCATTTAACAGATGAAGAAACAGGATCTGAAAGAGAAATGACTTACCCAGGTCCTGGGCATCTGAAGTTGTACCAGAACCCAGGTCTTCCTGAGTCTCACTATCATTACCTCCAAAAGGTCCAGAGATAATCAATCTCTCTCTGTCTCTCTCTCTGTCTTTTTTCTGTCTCAGTCTCTGTCTGTCTGTCTGTCTGTCTGTCTGTCTGTCTCTCTCTCTCTCTCACACACACGTACACACATGGCCCCAGCCTCAGACATATGCACAAACACACACTTACACATACAAAGAAACATCGTCCCATATACAGCAAGTCTGCCACTTCATCGGCCTCTGCCAGATACCCTGGCTTGAGCTGGTGGCTCTGGTGCTGTGGAGAGGCAGATTCTCTGGGGAGGAGATGGTGCCAAAGGCTGAAGCCTGCCTCCCCCAGTTTATCGTTCTAGCCTTCCTCAGGTCTACATCGACAGTGACAAGTATTGACCTAGACACAGCATGCCAAGTGCCAGCCTCCCTGGCATTCACAAATAAAGCCTCTCCCTCTTTTAAAGAGCAGCACACATGTGCATGTCTTTGTAGGTCCAGGAGCCCACCATCCACTCCCCCTCTCTAGGCTACACCAGGATCTGAGACTAACTGGGGATGGAGAGCAGAGGTTGGGGGGGGGGAGGGGCAGAGACACAGCCATCATTACCAACTGGTTTGATTAAAATAAAGCATTTTTTTTTAAAGAGAGACAGAGAAAAAGAAAAAGGAATGGGGTGGTAAGAGAAGTGGTGGAGAGGCCTCTCCCCAGTTAGGGCCTGGGCTTGGAGCTCAGAGCCAGCTCAGCCTCTGGGCAATGATGCACTCATGCAGGGGAGGGAGGGAGAACTGACAACCGAGTCTGAGCCCAGACATCTGCATCCTTTCCCTCACCTCCCCTTGGTGGAACAAGTGGAGGGCGGGCAGGCAGGCAGGCAGGCGGATGGAGATGAGATGACGGGTAATTTCCATGCAGCTCATTAATTACCAGCAGAGGGGGTCCCTCTGGGCAACAGGGACGACAAGTATAGCCATGTGTGCTACTGGGGGCAGGAGGGAGGCCGATGATCCCTCAATCTAGCAGAGCAGGGTGGGGAAGTGGGAGATTCCGACAGAGCCTCCAAGCCCAGGTCCTCCTCAACCCCTGGCATGCAACCAATAGTGCCCATTCTAGTTTCCACCATCAACAGGTGCTCCAATGAGACAGCAGAGGAAACTGAGGACTCCCTGGCTCCCAAACCAGACAACACTTGTCTCATTCTTTCCATGCCCTACACAACCTCTGGATGTGCGCCATGGGCTTGCTTGTCCTCAGGATCTGGGCAGTCTGGGACATGTCCCTATAGTGCATTGGAGAGCACTGGGCTTCAAGTGAGAGGGTCTGGGATCAAATTCTGACTTTGATTTTTACTACCCACCTGACTTCAAGCAAGTCAGTTTCCTCCTCTGTGAAATGACCAGCCCACCAACTAGACTGGGTTCTATGATCCCAGCTCCAGATATAAATAAGTGTGTATTTCCATGTGTGGTGGGGAGAGACTCACTGTGGAGAAGACTTGAGGTCCTTGTCCTGGTGTGGCTACAAGGGGTAAGATGCTACCAGGTTCTGGGAGGGCTGGAAGCAAGAAGGAAGACCCGGGCCCCAAGAGCTGGGCAGCCAGCCCTCGGCACTGCGACAATCTTGGCCTCCGGAGCAGTGCCATGGGACCCAGCCAGGGACTAAGGGTCACTCTTCCTGAGGCTGGCCAAAGGCAGGAACAGCAGGCTGGGAGCCAGGGTGCCTGGGTCCTGCCCCGGCTCCACTGCTGATGCAGGAGCATAGGATTGAGAGCCAAAGGGCTAATACCAAGTCCAATCCCTTCAGTTTAGAGAAGACGGGATCTGTCCAAGGTCACACAGGGAAAAGGATTTGAAGCCAAGTCCCTTAGTACAAAATCCAATCCCCGCACTCCTTGTTCCCCCACTTCCACCGGCACCTGGGACCTGGTGTGGGGGCGGGATGGAGGGGGAGATCCCCACTCCTTGCAGGACCTCGGAGCTACCTTCCAAGAACGGGGAGAGGAAACCCCACCTAGGTGTCAAGAGAAGTCAGGAGGGTAAGTAAATCAGACTTTCAGATTGGCAGGTCTGTGGTAGAGGTGAGATGGGGGGGGGTGGCCTTGTGGTGCCGCCCATGGCACCCACAAAGCCAGGTGCTGGGATCCGCCCATGCTCACCAGAGAACCTCCCCACAGAGTTGGAAGGTGATTCGATTTCACATTTGACCGAGGACACCCCTGCCAAGACACTGAAATGGAAGGAGGGGGAAACCTCCCAGGGGTGGGGGTGGGGGGGAAGCAGGGGAAAGGGGATGGAGGGAAAAACTGGGGTTCCCCCCACCCCAACAGGAAACGTGGGTGGGGAGCTCCCGAGAGGCCCCAGTGCAGCTACATTGAGAGGGGAGGCGGCCTCCTGACCCTGGCTGACTCTGGCCAAATCGCACCCCCCATTCCTAGCCTCTCCTCTTATGACTCCCCCAACCCTAAATCAAATGGCCTCAGGCCCAGTCCAGAGCCAGAGAAGCTACATCTTCAAGTATGATGAGCCTGGGTAAGGATGTCTGAGTGTCTATGCATGTGCATGCACACTTCTACATTTGTCTGTGTCTATCATTTGTCAATTTCTCAGCTGCCCCACCCCCACTCATCATAAAGAGAAACTGTCTATCCTTGTCCGATTCAGGTTAAATGACTTCCCCAAGGTCACCTAGCATGATGTCTCACCTTGGGGAAGTCAATTCACTTCCCCAGGCCTCAGTTTCTTCATCTGTAAATAGTTGGACTTGATGGCTTTTGAGGGGCCTCCCAGCTCTGGAGTTATGATCCCCTGGCCCCTTCCCAGCTCACACACCCTTGACCTCATGCACCCATCCACAGGCCAGGACCCTGGACTCCACGCCTTGTCTCTGGCCTTGTTCACGGGCAAGGGGCAGGGAACACCCAAGGGTCTTTCTTTCTCCCAACACAAATGCCCAGGCCAGGTACCCTGCCTCACTCACAATGGATGCCCAAGGTTACACCACAAGGTTACACAGACATCCAGGTGGGGGAGGCATCGCCCTCTGATGGAACAAATGCCCAGGCCTGGGACATTGCCTCTCCACAGCACTGCCCTCACTCACAATGAGTACCATGGAGTCATGCAGCTGTGATAAGTGTGGCATTCAACAGCCCTACCATACACCTCATGGATGTCCAGGCACCCTGCCCTCAAAAGACTGATGACTGTGGTCCCTTCTCATTCCCCACAGATGCTCACACCAAGGGCATATGCCCTCATAGCTCACTGCCTTCACATAGCAAGCATGCCCAGGCTGGGAGCTGCCCTCAAATGCCATGGATTCTTGGCAATTCCACCCTTATATACCCAGACAGGAGGTAACTGATTCCCATACCAAACCCCAAAGGTGGCCAGGTTAGGGGCACACACCCTCCAATGTCACCATCTCCATACACGGTGGATGAGCAGGCAGTGCCATGGATACCTGACAGTGCCCTCCCAGTCTACAGATGGCCAGACTGGGCACACATGGCTCACTTACACACCACGGTCTTCAAATGTCTCAGCCCCTAGGGGTGAGTCTCCCAACGCTCCTCTGGAGACAGAGGAAGAAGGGCTAGCTGCCTGTCAGGACTGTGTCCTGAACCTGGGCCCCAGTGACCGGCAAAGTCTGGGGACAGTGCCCATCCTGACCCTGATGGCTCACCCAGCTACCAAAGCTCCCTTCTGCAAGCCTGGGGACCTGGGAGTGGGGGTAGGGGAAGAGACTGACATCAAACTTTGACATTATCCCAGAGATGCTGTCTCTCACCACCACCCTTCAAAGAAGGAAGCCACTTGCTTGCCGTGACTTTAATCTAGTCCTTTCCCCTCTCTGGGCCTGACTTATTTTCTCCATTTCTAAAGTGGGCAGGGGCAGAGAAGTAGAAATAAGCAAGCTGATCTCTAAGCCTCTTCTGCCTCTGAGTTTTGTTTTGGGGTTAAGTGACTTGTCCAGGGTCACACAGCTAGTAAGTGTCTGCCTCTGGGTTCTAAGGGGACTCAACCCTTTGAATTCTTAGGCCTCATGCTTTCCCGGTTAGAAAGGATTCACAGGACTGAGCTTCCTTCTCTATCCAAGGACACGAGTGAAAAAAACTCATGGATTTGATGTCAGAAGACCTGGGTTTGAATCTGCTTACTAACGTAACTGTGTGACCTTGGGCAGGTGACTTAACTTCTCTGGGCCCATTTTCTCTGCAAAATGAGAGGGTAGAACTGGGAAGCCTCTAAGGTACATTCTAGCTCCAGGTTTATGATCCTGGGATCCAGAAGTCACCAAGAAAAAGCAAGGCTGTGTGGGAAAAGATGCTCAATCCCAGTTTGTCCCCAGAATCTTACCACTGGCGAGGAAATTCGACAGCCGGGGCAGTCACAGATCGGAGGATGAACCTGCAAGATGCCTTTGGACATAAGGGTCTTCAGACTTTTCCCTGAATGCAAGCAAGAGAGAAAGGAAAAAAGGAGAGAGGGAAGGTGAGATCAGGAGGCAGGAAAGAGCAAGATCAGTGTACAGATAAAGGAGGGGAAGTTAGGGACCTGAGTTTAGCCTAAACGGATGGCTCCGTTTGAATGCTGCCTAGAACCCCATCACACCCGGGAGAGGAGGACAGCGGCTAGTGGTACAGACATGCAGAAGGCATGGCCTGCTAAGCAGCCACAGATGCACACCCACACAAAGCCTGGGTACACACACACACACACACACACACACACACACACATGCTCCAAGGGAGGCCCGGGTGCTCCCAGATGTGCACAACCAGATGTAGGCAGTCATACAGAGCACACACACATGCCCAGAGGCACACACGGTATATAAGCTGTGAACGTGCCCAGATGCACCCCCTCACCCCACCCCAGCAGCCAGGGCCCAGACCACACAAGCACGCCCAGCCCCACAAGAAGGAAAAGCTGCACACTCAGACCTCCTGCGCCTGGCACAGACCACACACACACATACACACACACACACACACACACACACACACACGGTCTTCCCCATCTAACCCCCGGCACCCACACATCTCCCCCCCACCCCACCCCAGATGCGCAGGGCGCAGACACACAGACCCTCCCTTGTACCTCACGCCAACTTTCTGGCTAGAATTAGACGGGCCCCGCCTCGCTCCCGTCGCTCGGCCTTCCCCCGTCCCCCGCCCCCTCCTCCTGGCCCAAGGCGCAGACCCCAGGGCTGGCCGCCCCAGAGCTGGTGTGGTGCCGAGTCCCCCCCCCTCTCCTCCCCGCCCCGCCCCGCCCTAGCTGCGCGCAATCCGGCAGGAGACTGCTGAAACCTAACCCCGCAGCGCACCCGCCCGCCTGCCTTCAGTCCCCTAACGCTCAGCCGCTTCCCAGCGGGGCTTCCCGGGGGAACCCAGGAGACCAGCCCGCGGGCAGCTAGGCTGGCAGGAGATGGGGGAGGACTGCAGCTAGGCGGCTCCCGCCCCCGCCCCGGCCCCTGCGGGCTCCTGCCCGGGGCTGCCCCTCCCGCCTGCTCAGCTAATGAGCTGTCAAGTCTGCCGCCCCCAGCGCCCTGCCGGCTCCTCCACCGCCTCCGCCTCCGCGCAGCCCGCCGGGGGCCCCAGCTCCCGCTTCTCCGTTACTCTGCTCCCGATCCCTCCGCCCTAGTGCTGAACTGCACCCCCTTCCCCGTGCCGTAGGGTGCCTCTCCCCAGCCAGCAGTTCTCTGGAGCTGCGCCATCGTCGCCCCCCTCCAACTTTCTAACTCTGCCTCGACCCCCGGCGCCCGCACTCACTGGGCTGTGTAGGCGACAGGCCAGCCCCCCCCCCCCACCCAAACAGGCGCGTCCTGGCCCGCTCCCCAGGCTTCCTCGGCCGCCGCTCCCCGATCCGACTGGGGTTCTGGCCGCCCACACTGTGCTCCGGGAAACCCCGCGCGCTCTCACAAGCCGCCGCCCCCCCCTTCCCCGCCCCGACTCTCCCAGCTGCTGCCGCCTGTCCCCTCCCCGCAGCGCGCTCACACACACACACACACACACACACACACACACACACTCACACGCACACAAGCGCACTGTCTCATCCACAAACACACACAGAAACAAACAAATGGATACAGACTCTCACAAACACGTACACAGTCTTACTCCTAGGCTCGCAGGCACACAACCCCCCAGAGAAGCCCACACACACATAAGCGCACGCTCTCTCTCGCTCTCTCTCTTTCACACACACACACACACACACACACGGTGCCACAGACACACTGTCTCTCTCAAACACACTGCCAGTCCCGGAGACACCCTGGCACACACATTTCCAGGCAAACACAACCTCCCCCTGTCACATCCCCAGACACACAGTACATCCCTTCCCTCCCGAACCCGAAAGCGGAGGCTGGGGTGATTTTCCGAAGCCCTCACTGTTTCTCTCCCTGCTTAAGCACAGAGTTCTCCCAAAGTTTAAGGGGGGGGGATGGAAAGAGAAGGAACCTCAGAAACTGGGGGAGATGTCGGTCCTTCCGCCTGCATCCTTCGCCCTCGGCCCACCCTGGTGCCTGGCAGACATGGGTTGTGCGAGTGTAGAAGTGAGGTGTGCATGTCTGGGGTGGGGAGATGGGGGTGTGGAGGGTGTATCCCAGGCCTGGGGGGGTTCGGCAGCGCCCTCTTGGGGGCAAGCCGGGCCCCGGGCCACCGCAGGGCCAAGGTCAGGGCGCCCCCTTTGGTCCGGGCAAGGGAGGTGGCGGAGGGGTCCCCGGGTCCCCCTCGTGCCGGGGAGCCCCGTGCGTTCCGCAGGGTCCCAGAGTGGGGACGTACCTTTGTGGCGGATGCTCCGCTTCCAGTCCTTGGCTGTCTCGCGGCCGCTGACGAACTGGAACTCGTTGGGGGTGAGCCACTCGCCCCGGTAGCGGATGGAGGGGCCCTTGCTCCCCTGGCACAACTTATGCACGTAGAGCAGCGCCCGGTTGTCGCCGCACTCCACCTCGATGCACGGTTCGCCGTGGTCCAGGAAGGGCTGGAAGTCGGGCGCCGCCGAGAAGCGCTCCAGCGCCAGCTCGTCCGGGGGCAGCGGCAGCGGCCGGTGCGCCCGGGGCAGGCTCAGGTAGGCGCGCGGGGGGTGGAGGTGGAGGTGGGGCGGCGGGGGCGGGGGCGGCGGTGGGGGCGGCGGCGGCGGGGGCGCGAAGAGCGGCTCGTAGCCCCGCGGGGGTGGGCCCGTCAGGGGCACGGGCACCGGGATGGGGATGGCGGCGGCGGCGGCCAGCGGCGCCAGGTAGTCGGGCAGCGCGTCCAGGGGCTGGTTGAAGGCGGCCAGGGCCATCTCCTCCCTGGCCGAGAGCTCCTTTTTGACGGCCGGCATGGTGCCGAGGCTGCACCCGGGTGCAGCCTCAGGCTCGGAGGGAGCAACTTGTCTACCGCCTCCTCCTCCTCCTCCTCCTCCTCCTCCTCCTCCTCCTCCTCCTCCTCCTCCTCCTCCTCCCGGTCTTCCTCCTCCTCCTCCTCCTCCTCCTTCTCCCGGTTTTCCTCCTCCTCCCCCCGGTCGTCCTCCTCCTCCTCCTCCTCGTGCTCCTCTTCTTTCTACTGCTGCTGTTGCTGCTCGGAGCTCCGGCTGGAGTTGGGCTACCTCGAGCCGGCGGCCCCTCGGGCGCTCCGGGGGCGGGGGCGAGGGCGGGGGCGGGGGGCGGCAGTGGCGGCGGCGGGAGGCGCCCGCCGGCAGTCGGCTGCCCCAGCAGCGCGCCCGCGCCCTGGGAGCTAGTGCGCCGAAGCCCCCGGGGCCGGCGCCGCCGCCGCTACCGCCGCCGCCGCCGGCGCCCCTACTGCAGCCGCTGCGGTGCCTCTCGCTGGGCCGCCTCTCCGGCCCGAGACCTGACATCCTGACGCGGGCTCTGCAGCCCGACACATGGTGCTGCTTGGAAATACTTATTGATCCCCGATCGACCCGCCGAGCTCAGCGGCTCCTGCCCCCGGTCCGGGGCCCCCAAACTCCGAGCCCCGCGGGGCCCCGCCGCTCACGGAACTCGAGCCACCCGGGCGCCCTGCCGCGGGCTTTCCTCTCAGGCCCCACTCGGGTCCGAGCCCGGACAGTGGAAATTCGCCCTAGCCCTTCCAGCCCCGGCCTCTAGCATTTTCCTCCCTTCTGCCTCCGGGCCGGAGCGCACATACTCCTACTGCCCCAAACGCACACACATACACACGCGTGTGCACACACGCACCCGATCACTGGGACTTGGGAGACTCGGGCCCCAGCGGCTGCCCCGGTGCCGCCGCCGCTCTTCCAACTTGGCCCATTTAAACGGCCCCCGCGCGGCTGGCGAGCGCCAACTCCGGCGGGGGGGGGGGAGGGGGTGCGCGACGGCCGACCGCGGCCCTCACCCCCCCCCTTTCCCCCGGAGTCCGGCTGCGGCGGCAGCTGTGAGCCGGGGCAGAAGCCCATTAATGACCAGAGCCGTGGGGGTGGGGGTGCGGGGCCATCCCAGCTTAGAATTCCTTCTGGAGGAAGGGAGAAGTCCGGGAGGACGGATGCGGACAAGACGGAGCGTGTGAGCACAGTCGGCTCCCGCTCCGTTATTAATGACTTTCATTGCTGGGTCAGTATTTATGGGACTGGGGCTGGGGCTGGGGCTGGAGGCCCGGCCCGCCATCCACGTGGGGAGCTGGCCAGGTGTGGGGGTGAGGACCCCTGTCTGCCTGGCTGGCCGATTGGGAAGAGAGACAGAGAGCGCGAGGGAGCCGGTTAGGGGGTGGTAGAGGGGTGTGAGGCCTCACAGACTTGTGTGCTTCTGCCAGAGGCTGCGTGGAGTGCGTGGTGCCCGAGCTGGGCAGTTTGGGTAGGGGCGCGGGAAAGGAAGAAAAGGGGAGCTGGAAGTGACTGGCCATGTATGGGGGACCCTGAGAGCTCCTTAGAGCCCGAACTTGCTTTGTCTCCCCAGGCTTAGCACATTGCCCGACAAAGAGTGGGCAATTAATAAATGCTTGTTGACTGAGGGCGCTGAGCAGACTGGGAAAAGCACTGGGCATCAGAGAAGGTCACAGGACTCTGTTGGCCCTGTTCTGGCCAAGGTTGAACACTACCCAGCATCTTATCAGGGAAGTAACATTCCCTTGGCTGCCAAAGGAGGCAGAGGCAGGCTGACCTTACCTAGTGCCTCAGTCCCGTTCCTCCCCCTTTCCCCCTCAACACACACACCTGGAAAGGTGCCGAAATGTCAATGTCCTGAGGAGATTATTCATAGACCAAATTTGGTTGTTATGGTGATCCACAGTCCTTCCCTACCCAGCCTATAGAGGAGATGCGTGGCCACACACACACCACTCCTCCCCACAGAGACACACTTACATACACACACACACACGCACACACACCCTCACAGACAAATGGGTGTACTCCAGTGAGAAATTCCCTCTGGTTCTGCCGGTTACAGCTGGTGAGCCCTAGATCAGTCAGCTGGGCATCCTTGGGTACACAGTTCTGGTCAACTAGAGTTATAATTGACTACAGTTAAGTGGGAAGGTAGTGAAGCCTACAAGTTAGAACTGTAACAAATTTAGGGGAGAGAGAGAGTCTGGTTCAGAGGGGTCTGAGGTAATTGAGGAAATGTTGGGGACCTTAAGCTTGAGTGACCCTTTAAGAGAGGTACCTGAGCTGGGTCTGGAAGGAAAAGAAAAAATGCATCAGGCAGAGATGGGATGGGGGAGGATCTGGGCAAAAGTGTGGAGGTGGGAGATAGCATGTTGAATTTGAAGAATAGTTAGTCTTGAAGTTTGGTTAGAGCACAGGGAGTGTGAAGATAAGTAATGTGAAAAGGGAAACTGGAGATAGATCTTGAAGGGCCAGGCTGAGGAATGTGGGTTTTTATCCAGAGGCAATAGGGAGCCAGTGAAGGTTCAGTGACAGACATTTATTTGCCTGAGTAAATTATTTTGGCAAATCTTCGGAGAATGGATTGGAAAAGGACTGGAGACAGGAGCACAATTAGGAGGCAATGACAGTCTACTGTAGACATGACTGTGAGAAAGGATCCAGGTGTTCCAGATGTTGTCAATAGAAAAGCCCCAGGACTTGGCAGCTGAGGCAGAAGGGGATGAATGGGAAGAGCTGAAGGTGACTCTTGAGGATTCTCTCCTAGGGGAGGGCCTCTCACCAGAAACTGACATGTGGGAGGGAGGGGCAGAGATTTTGGAAAAACAGCTGTCCTAGAACCTGGGGATGGGGTCTGGATGAGAACAGGTCCCTTGCCTTGGAAGTGACTCAAGAGACAGATATGGATAAAGTGCATAGTTCTAACTTGTGCCTGGTGACATAAGAAATCCTGGGCCAGAAATTCTGAGGGGGGTAGTTCTGCCACTGAGGGGGCTGCTGCCTGAGCCTTCCATCCAGAACCCTCTTCTATAGTTTCTTGGTGCCCAGGACAAAGGGCTATCTCATTTCACAGACCAAGATGAGGCACAGGGTGAACTACCCAAAGTTACTCAACTTCATCCTTTAGGACTTTAAGGTTGAAAGGTGCTTTGCAGTCATCTCATAGCAACCTTGTGAGGCGAGTGCTATTATTATCATTCCCATTTTACAGATGAGGAAACTGAGGCACATAGAGGTTGCAGATAGAGACTTGCCCAAGACCACAAATGAAGGGAGGCAGGATTGGTACTTAGGTTTTCCTGACTCTGAGTCTAGCCTTCTGTCCACTCATACCCCCTAGTTCCCTCTTCCTATACACGACAACACCAAGGAGAAACATTTATTGACCACCCACCAAAAAATGAGAGCTCACCCACCCTCGAGGAGTTTACATTCTAATGACTGGCCGGATGGAGGGGGCAGTATGGCCCATTTCTAACCTAGCCTCTAGGAATTCTTCTGGGGTCTCTCAGAGAATGAGTAAATCTTCAGGGACCATGGCCAGAGCTCGGCCAAAGCTTTTCTGTGATCTCCAACAGTTTTAAATGTTGTCTCTCCTGAGTGCTGCTGTCCCCTGAGGGTTAAGTGACTTGTCCAGGGTCACACAGCTAGTAAATGTCAAGTTTCTGAGCCCGGATTTAAACTCGGGTCCTCCTGAATCCAGGGCTGATGCTTTATCCACTGTGCCACCTAGCTGCTTCTCTCCCCTGGAATCTCTCCCCTGGAATCTTTAAAGGTTTTTCTCCAACCAACACAAATTGACTTATTGCAAAACAAAGACTTGTAGACTATAGAGAGAGGAGTTTGCTGGCATTCAGGGCAAGTACATTTATAAAAAGTCACATTGCGCCCCCTTTGCTGCCCCCTCCTTGGCATGGTTGCCTGGGAAACTGGCTAGCTTGCCTCTTCCTAGTTCCAGCTCTGGCCTGGGAACTGATTCAGACAAGGAGGCCTGAAGCCCCCTCCAGAGTTAGGGGATGAGACCTGGCATGAGAAAGGGAAAGAACTAGAGTTGGGGGAGATTCTGTCCTCTGCCACTCCCAGGCTCTTGTTCCTCAGCCACCTTGGGGCTCCACCTTTCTCCCCACTATCTTCCTGACCCACCACCCACCCCTGTATGTGTTGCTAAGCACACTGGGACAGATGTAGGACCTTCTGGCCCAAGTCCAGGTAAACCCAAGCCCAGAAGCACTTGAGTTCAGCACAAGACTGGAGAGGATGGTAAAATGGAGATTGGTGGAGGGGGTTGGAACAGAAGCTGGAAAAACTTAGAGGTCAGAGGTCACAGTGGTCACAGGGGCAGGACACTAGAGAGAGGAGCCCTAGTGAAGGAGGGATCCTGAGCAGAAAGGGCCAGAATTCAGCAGGGGGCTTCCAGGAGGAAGCCTGCCGGGGTCCCTTTCCTATGGTGGGAGCTAAGTGCTTGATGCCAAGAACCAACCACCCAGCCAAGGGCACAACCCCAGGGCCAGCGGCAGAAGTGCCTTGGGAGGCCCTGAAATGGACAGGACCAGACTAACAATAATAACAGCCATATATTTGACACTTGGGGCTCTGTCCAAGTCTGCCAAGTAATTCCCATCTCAGTCTCATCTGAGTCTCAAACAACCCTGGAGGCAGGGGCTAGAGTTAGGTGTAAGAAGACTGGAAATGTCGGGGGAGGGGGCTCAGGTTATGAAGGGCCACCAAAGAGTGATTGACAGGGAGCTTAGCACACAGTAGGCACTTCATAAATGTTCAGTAACCAACACTGGCTGACCAGGGGCATTATTCTCCCCATTTTTCAGCTGAGCAAACTGAGGCACGATGAGATTAAACGATTTGTCCATGATCCCACAGCAAGCATTCTTTCTGGCTGTCTCCCGTGCCTGGAACATTTTCCCTCCTGCAATCTGATCACTGACCCCTCTGGCCTCCCTCCTTTAAGTCCCAACTAGAATCCCACCTTTGATGGGAAGCCTTCCCTGACCCTTCTTAATTCCAGTGCCCTCCCTCTGTTAAGGATTTCCTATTTATCTCATATATAGTTTGCTTTGTACACATTTGTTCGCTCCTGGTCTCTCCCCAGCTAGATTGTAAGCTCCTTGAGGGCAGGGGCTATCTTTTGCCTCTTTCATGTCCCCAGTGTTCAGCACAGTGTGGCTGGCATATAGTAGGTGCTTAATAAATGTTGACAGATTGGAATCCAGTTTTTCCGTGACTCCCAAGTCCAAAATTCTACCTCCATGTGTATGTATTCCTTTGGGAAAGGGGAGTGGGGCAGATGTCCTTGGAGAGGCAGGATGGGAAAATTGGCCATGGGAGCCTGGACTCTTGGGTTCTGTTCTAGGCTCTGTCCCCACCCCCAACTTGTTGGTCAACCTTGGAAAAGTCCTTGTCCCTCTTTTGTTGTTCCCTATTGCCTCTGGGAGAAGGGTTCTCAACCAACTGGGGTCCAGGAGCTTGGATGGGGAAGAAATTGAACCTTGATTTTAATAAAGTTGGCATCCTTTGCCATTTCCTGTATTCTAATTCTGAGAAGGGAATCCGTGGGCCTCAGTAGACTGCACAGGGGGTCCAGACACCAACATGGAATGCTGCTTGGCCCAGTCCAAAGGCCTCTGTTTAGCATTCTCCCACTGGCTCCAGCCAACCTGCCCAGGCTCATTAGACATCCGTCTCCTTCAGGAACTCGCCATGCCATCCAAGCTGTCACTGTAGAGGACATTGTCCCTGATGTTTGCACAGTCTGTCTGCCCTCCAGGCTTGGAATATACCCTGCTCACCTCCTGACCCCAGGGATCAGGCTTCCCGCAAAGCTCCTCCTTTCCAGCCCCTCTCTGGGTGGCCTGCCCCCCATTAGAAAGGAGGCTCTTTGAGGGAAGGGGCTGTCATTTCTGCATTTCTATCCCCAACTTTAGCACGGTGCCCAGCACATTGTACGCTTTTTTTTTTTTTTTGGTGAGGCAATTGGAGTTAAGTGACTTGCCTAGGGTCACACAGCTAGTAAGTGTTAAGTGTCTGAGGCCAGAATTGAACTTAGGTCCTCCTGAATCTAGGGCCAGTGCTCTATCCACTGCTCCACCTAGCTGCCCCCATTGTACACTCTTAATAAATGTTCTGTGGATGTGTCTCTGTCTCTCTGTGTGTCTCTGTCTCTCTCTGTGTCTCTGTCTCTGTCTCCCCCCCCCCCACTACCTACCTCACCCAGATGAGGACACTGGCATACAGTAGATGATCCATGAATGGATGGCTGCACTGATAAATGATCGCACTCATAACTCTCTCAGTGTGCCTGGGGAGGGGCTGTTCAGAGATTGCTGGACTGTTGGTCCCCTTTGCTTGAAGCGGAGGGTGAGCCTGGCAACACCGTGTAAGTCAGGGAGGGGAGTGGAGGGGAAGGATGTTTGTCTTTTCATACGAGCTCTCACAGATCAGTTTGGGATTGTCATCCTCCTGCCCCTGCTTGGGGAGGGGAACATGAATGGAATTGACTTCCCTTGCCCTTTAGTCTTTTAAGGTTCGGGGAGTTCTTTCGGAGGCATCATTATAGTCTTATCCCATTTTACAGATGAATAAATTGAGACTCAAAGGAATTAAGTGACTCAGACAGATAGTAAATGTCAGACCTGGAATTTGTACTAGGTTCAAGGGGACATCCCTGGAAGGGGCGTTAGAGACCATTTCACTCAGCCCCCTCATTTTATAAAGTATGTAACTAAGCCCCAGAGTGGCTAAGACTTGCCCAAGGTCATCTAGGTCATACGGGTCAGGCGCAGGTCCCTTGATTCCAAAATCACCTTCACTACTAGGGAAATTAAAGAAGAAACAAATACCACCCACCACCTTGTGTTTGAAAGGATCAACCATGAAAGCGAACTTCTGGGCTGCATCCAGGCCCATTGAAATGCTTTGCCATCAGAATACGGTCTATAGCAAAAAGCTAAGGCACTGGGGGAGTGAGACCTGACCCCATGACCTCCCGGTTATGTCCACCCCCCCACCAACTTGTGATCCCTGTGACCTCAATGGGGTCCTCCATGACCCCAGCTGCCACCCCGGTGACCCCTGTGCCGCATCTCTCCCTCCCCTGGGACGTGGGCTTCACTCCCCCTTTGGTGACTCCCCCAGACCTCAGCTGTGGTCTGCCCTGGATGGAAGCAGGCAAGTGATGGCTCTTGGTCCCCTGTCCCACCCACCAGGGCTGGTGAGCAGGCCAGGGGCCGACGAGGTCCAGGAGGCTCTCAGCTCTTGGCCCCTCTTCCCCTTACAGGGAAAGTGAGCACACCTGGAGCCGGCCAGCTGTGAAGGACAGATGTAGTCAAAGACTCTGGATTTGACTCTGCTTTCAAGCCTTGGCTAAGTTCAAGACTCCCAGTAAAGCAGCTAGGAGGTAACTCAGGCCATGCAGTCCAATCCCCCTAATTTACAGAGGAGGAAACTGAGGCCCACCACACAGGCAGGATTTGAACCTGACTCCAGGGCTGGCACTCTTTTCATGGGTCCTGATGCCTTCCTTACCTTCTCTAGGCCCATGCCTGCCCCCGATGCTGCCCAGCCCTGCTCGAGGTGGCTCCAACAGCTCTGGTCCTGCTGCTGATTCTCACCCATCTCTCCTCTCAGTCCCCACTGAGACTGTTCCTCCAAGTCCCGGGCCATCCATCCATTCCTATTCTCTCTATCTCTGCTGCAGTGCATGACAGCGCCCTCTCTGTCCTTGGTCTGGCTGGTCCTCCTAATGTCCAGTCACCCCACTATGTGCGTCTATCTTTGGACCCTGTTCTATTTAGCTTCCTTCTCTGTACCTAGCACACGTAATAGGCAATCTTAAGAAATGTTTACTGATTGATAGATCCGTTTTTACTCTGGTAGCTAGGTGGTGCAATGGATTGAACACAGGACCTGGAGTCAGGAAGACCTGAGTTCAAATCCAGCCTCAGACACTTACTGATTGTATGATCCTAGACAAGTCTCTTAACCTCTGTCTGCCTCAATTTCCTCATCTATAAAATGAGGAATATAATAGCATTTACCTCCCAGGGTTATTGTGAGGATCAAATGAGATTATATTTGTAAAGCACTGAGCACAATGCCCAGCACATAGTAGGTGCTTGTTTATGTCTGTTTCCTTCCTCCCCCTCTGTTTATTCCTATTCTGTCTGTCCCACTCCTGCAATTTCCCTTTATACTCTTTCTGTCTTTATCCTGTTATGTCCATCCCAATTTCATCTATTTCCTGACTTGACTGGCTTTGATTTGGCCATCACCACTGCCTGTAGCAGCACGCTGACTATCATCATTCTGTCTTTTCACTGCCTGTCCCCAGTCTGGCCACCCCTGCTCTGCCTGTCCCCAGTCTGGCCATCCCTGCTTTGTCTACTTCCACTCTACTGTGCCCTGTCTGTCTCTGATCTTCCTCTCACTCCTCTTCCTGGTGGGGGCCTAAGCTGTTGAATCAGCCATTGACCCTGCACATATCTGACAACCCATCTACATCTCATTCATTTCCAAACCAGTTACTTCACAGCCCCCCTCACGTGAGGGCTGGGCTGACCTCCCCAGCCCTCCATCTGTTCCATCTTCCTTTCTCATTCCACTCAAACCACAATACCCAGCATTTCCTCCCACGTAAGGACCCCAGGCTCACCAGCTATGCCCCTATATGGCCTATTTATGCCTCATCCATTTCCTTTTGAGGCCTCCTTGGTGCCCAACCCTGTGCCAAGTTCTGGGGGTGGTGCTAGGGTCAGTGGACAGGGCACGAAGGAGCTCCTGGTCCCTAGGAGGGGGAACAGACATCTATATGTGGCTCACATGTGCTCTTTCCATGTGATACATGGAACCAAGGTTCCAGGCTGTGCAGGGCATAGAGATGCCATGCACTGGGTCACAGGGGAAAGGCACAGCTGCACACCACACCAGACTCAGCCAGAGCCCCACATGCTGGCACCCACCGAGATTCTCAGGGTTGGCAGGGACTTGATGGCATGGCATAGGAGCCTTCTTCAGCTCCACAAGGATCCCCTCCCAATACATCCAAGGGATCATTCAGTGCCCCTGGTGACAGGGAACTCACAACCTCCTCTTGCTCACCCACCCCATGGGCCCTGGCCCCGTGCTAGGCCCACTCATGGTCCCCTCCGCAGAGTTATTTGGGGGCAGTGGGGATATGAGAGGAGCCCCGGTCCGGATCCCCTCGGGGTCCCTGTCTCCCGCCTGGCTTGTGGGCTCGTTGAATCAGCGGTCGCTGCTCGCAGTCCCCCTCGCTGGGGGCCCCGAGCTCCGCGGCTGGCTGGCAGAGGCCCGGGAGCCGCCACGCTGCCGCCGGGGGAGAGAAGTAATAAATAACCCGGGGAGAGCAGCGGCTCGGCGGGGGCCGGCCGGGCGGGGCGGGCGGGCGGGAGGCGGCGGCGGCGGCGGCGGCGGCGGCAGCGGCGGAGGGGCAGACGGTGACCTGAGGAATCCCCGACGGGACGGGGCCATGATGGATGCGGCTGGCCGGCCCAGACCCCCTGAGCCCCTCCATCCTCCGGGAGCCCCCCCCCCCGCCCTTGCCACGGAGGCGGAGCCCTCGGCAATTAACTCTCCGGCCTGGGGACCCCCTAGTGCCAGGCACGCTGGAGCAGATCCCGGGCCTGGGGTGGCCAAGGGACCCTGGGAGGCAGAGGGACCGAGGTGGAGAGAGGGAAGGAGGGAGGGAGAAGGCAGGGAGAGAGACAGAGAGGATGAGATGGGGTGGAGACAGAGAAAAAGAAAGAGGAGGAAGGGAGGGAGATCCCAAAGCTAGGCTAGAGAGCGGGCCAAACAAAAAAGGATGAGATTAGAGAAAAGCAGAGAGAAAGGGAGAGAGAGATGAAGACATAGAGGGAGGGAAAGACAGATGGAGACTGAAAGAAGGACAGACAGAGATGGGGAGAGATGTGGAAACAGAGTGAGGAGCAGAGAAAAGAGGGGAAGGGGGAGCAGAAAGAGAGGAGGTAGAGGCAGGACCTGTTTCATTCCCTTAGCATAGTGCTGGATACATTGTACTTAATAAATGCTTGTTGAATTCAACTGAAGTGGGAACAGAGAAAAGAAATCCAGGAGAGGAAGTGGAGTGATTTACTCTGGGCCACTACCACTTACTAGCCATGGCTTAGAGCAAGTTCCCTCCCCTCTCTGGGGTCCCTTCCAGCTCTGACACGCCAGGAACCTGGGATAAGGGGGAAGCTCAGAGAGCTCTCTACCCAGAAACCTCCAGTGGCTCCCCACGGACTACTCCTCAACCTGGCATTCAAGGCCTGCTATAATGAGGCCACAAGACCAAAGCTTCCCTCTCCTGTGTCTCTCCCTGCTCCCTTAGACTTGTCTCTACATATTCACTGCCAGCCAACTTACTCCCAGAGGAGTTGACTACCAGAAAGAACATTCACTTTTCTACCTCCCCTCAGGCCATGCCCCATGCCTGGCCTGGTGCTGCCTCCCTCCCTTGAATTCCTTCCCTTCTTTCAAGGACTAGCTGGTGCTGCCTCATCCTTGAAGCCTTCCCTGATCTCTTTCCCCTAATCTGATCTCTTCTTCTGAATCCATGTAGGTCCTTTTTAATGGTCTCTATCATGTCTTCCCATAGCAGGGACTCATTAATAAAAACTAGCATTTATACAGCACTTTAAGGTTTGCAAAGTCGTTTACAAATATCTCCTTTCATCCTTATAACAATCGTAGGAGGTAGATGCTATTTGTTGCCTCGTTTGACAAATGAGGAAACTGAGGCAGGCAGAGGTTAAGGGACTCCCCAGGGTCACCCAGCTGGTAAATGTTCGAGGTCAGATTTAACTCAGGACTCCCTGACTCCAGGCCCAACACTCCATCCATGGTGCCACCAAGCTGTATCTCTAGCAAGGTCTGGTGCAATGCCTACCTACTGTGTAGAGAGAAAGATTGAGATTTGACAGAGTTGGCTGGGCTGGGCTGGGAGGTGGTAAGCTCCCCTCCTTGGAATTCTCAAGCAGAGCTAGGAGATCCCTTGTCAGGGGTGTCACACAGAAACTGGATTTCCAGCCAGGGGTAGCTACTGAGCTCCCATCCAATCCTGGGTTAGAGTACTGTTGAATTGGATTGAAGGGAGAAGGAAGTGAGCTGGGATCCAGAGATTCCCTCTCAGGCCCAGACACAATAGCTAGACACAGTTACACCTCCACACCCAAATGCACACATGCACTCAGCCAATTGCACACCCACCTGTACGTGCATGTTCCTGCTGATCACATACATAGGTCTGTCCATGTGCATACAGACACATGCATGCAGACACATGTGAATATGTGCACATGTGCAGTTGTGTCAGAATTTGTAATCAGAGCAGAGGGGTACAAATCCAGCTTTGTCACTTGCTACCTAGGTGATCTTGGATAAGTCATTTACTCACTCTGAATCTCTTTCAGGTCTACATCTAGGGGCCAGGAAGTGAGGAAAGGGGCCCCCAGTTTGGAGTCACAGGACCTGGGTTTGAATCCCACTTGCATTAATTACTACCCAAGTGACCTTGAGCAAGTCACCTTTTTTTCTCAGAGTTTCTCTTTCTTTGAACACAAGATGAGAAATTTGGATTGAGTGACCTCCAAGGTTCATTCTAGCCAGAATTGTTTGGGGCTCGGAATCCTCCTCATCCTCACATGGAAAAGAAAACGTTTCTTCCCTGTTTAGGCAAGACATCTGCACCTCCCTGGCCCAACCCTCCCACAGAGACTGATGTTGGGAGACAGAGACAGAGACAGGGAATAAAATGGGAGAGACAGGGAGGGGATTGACAGAGAGAGGAGGGATGAGAGATAGATGGAACTAAGGAATGGAGAGAGACACAGAAGGAGGAAGGGAGGGAGACAGAGATGGGATATATGGTGATACATACACACACACACACACACACACACACACACACACACACACACCCTCGCCCTCTCCCCTTGACAAGGAGCTTGAGACCATAATTCCATGACCCCATAAAATCTACTCTGCCACATTCTCAGGTTAGTCCAGGAGAATCTTGGATCTGGAGCAGGGGAGGGGGCCCTGCTAAATCCAAAGTCAGGGATTTTCCCCCACTCTATCTACTTTTGTTTTGTTTTTGAGGGGCAATGGGGGTTAAGTGACTTGCCTAGGGTCACACAGCCAGGAAGTGTCAAGTATCTGAATCAGGATTTGAACTCAGGTCTTCCTGAATCCAGGGCCAGTGCTTTATCCACTGCGACACCTAGCTGCTCCTCCCCCACTCTATCTAAAAGGGAAGTTAACCCCTTTCTCATCCCTCTCTTTATTTTACCTGGTAACATAGGCATGATCTGACCTGTCTAGACTGATGCAGGGTAAGTAAGCTTGTTGGTTCATTTGTCAATCCTGCTGGAGCTCTCAAGAGGTAAAAAATTCCAAACTAAGGAGAAACCCATATTGATGAGGAATGCAGCCTGGAGAGGAGCCCAACCCCAGAGAAGCCCAGGTCAAAGAGAAGCTGTACTCAGATTGAAGAGCTACTCAGCCCAGGGAAAGGTCCAGAGTGAAAAGAAACTGAGGAGATGTCGCCACTATAACAATAGTATGAGCAGCAAATATTTATCATTTTACATATGAGAAAACTGAGGTATGTGTGGGGGGGGGGTGGAGTGTGGGTATGAAATGACTTATCTAGGATCATACAGCTGATAAATGTCTGAGGAGGATTCAAAACCAGCTCTCCTAATTCCAAGCCATCATTCTTTCCAGTATTTCTTGTAAGCAAAACCCAGCCATCTCAGGAAAAAATGAAACTCAGATTGGGATGACACCCAACCCAGAGAGAAGACTTCAGGATTTAGGAGTTGGAAGGGTCTTCAAAGACCATTGAGTCCAGCCTCTACCTGAACAAGAATCCTCTCTTATATCCACTCTGAAAAGTGGTCCTCCAGCCTCTGCTTGTGTACCTGCAATGACCTGGCTCATAGACTCTCTACTTAAAATATGACCCCCGAGAGCTGAGCATACATCCCAGATATTCCATAGTCCCATTGTCTTCTTGTCTTACCAGGGTAAAAGAAAAAGGACCGGGGGAGGCTAGGTGGCACAGTGGATAAAGCACTGGCCCTGAATTCAGGAGTACCTGAGTTCAAATCCGGCCTCAGACACTTGATACTTACTAGCTGTGTGACCTTGGGCAAGTCACTTAACCCCCATTGCCCTGGGGGAAAAAAAAAAAAAAGAAAAAGAAAAAGGACCAGCACAACTCTGGTCCCTGATGCTATACGAGTTTTTACTGATGCCCAAAATCATGCTAGCTTTCTTGGCTGCCAAATCATGTCGTTGCCTTGTCAAACTAACCCTACCAGTCCTACTATGGAGGAATTGCTGTCTGTCCCGGCCTCTCCCATCTTACATTTACAAGATGGATTTGGGAATCCAAGTAGAAAATTGAACATTTATCTCTAACATCATCTTAGATTTGGTGCAATGGTATAGCCTGTCAGGATCTTAGGGTATCTGTCCTTCATTGCGTTAGTCATTCTTCAGAATTTGGGGGATCTGAAAATTCCTATCACCTAGAGTGTCAGACTTGTACTCAGCAAAAGCTGGGTTTGAATCTTGCTTCTGATATGATCTGGGTGATCATGTCTCAGACTCGTCTCTGAGTTTCTTAATTTGTAAAATGGAGATAATAATACCTGGTGAAACCTACCTCTTAGGGTTGTTGTGAGGCTCAAATGGTTCTCTAGCATCATAGGCTCAGAGGCAGAAGGGGTCTTAGAGGTCATTTATCTGACATGCTTTATAAACCTGAAAGTGCCATCTGAGTTATTCACATCTACAGTGTGAGGCATGTAGGTGGCACAGTGGATAGAATTGGGATTGAAGATAGGAAAACCTGACCTGGCTTGGATACTTGCTAGCTCTGTGCTCCTGCCTCAGTTTCCTCATCTGTAAAATGAGGTTGTTGGACTCAGTAACCTTCAAAAGTCACATCCAGTGCTAAATCTATGCTCCTACACTTTTGATCAAGTCCCTTTGACCTTCCTATTGCTCAGTTTGTTCCTCTGTGCCACCTGTCTCACAAAGGTCACTGTGAAGCTCAGGACTCCCCCCACCCCCCCACCCCCGCCCCCGGCCCCCTTAGAATGTGATTGCAAGTCAAAAAGAAGAAGAAGAATGTGAATGCCTTGTGGGCAAGAACTGGTTTTTTGCCTTTCTTTGTATCATTGGCACTTAGCACAGTGCCTGACAACATGTTAGGTGCTTAATAAATGCTAGTTGTCGTTGTGAGATAATGTATGTAAAGTATTTTAAGCATAAAATATTGGGGAGTGAGTTAACAGGAAGAACCAAGCCAGGATCCTCAGGCTCCCTAGCGACTTCAGCCCTCTCCAGGATGGATCATTAACCAATAAGCTCTTGTTACCTGTCAGTGATGACAGATTCCCAGCGGTTCCAGCCTGTATCTTTTTTTTTTTTAAGAGACATTAGGAATTTCCTAACACATTTCCCCTGTCCTCCGCCTCCATCATTGGCAAAAATAAATAAGCAGCAGCCTAGGTTAACCTCCTTCTCCCTTCCTCCCTCCTTTTATCGTGATTGACAGCCCAGCTCCTGCACGTGGACACAGACTGAAATACTCAGAGACACAGGCGCCCACCCAGAGACAGACACCAACATGCTAACACACACACACACACACACACACACACACACAGAGTCATGCAGATACATAGTCAGGTATAAAGGGAGGGAGGCACACACAAAGATAGTCAGCAAGCATTTGTTAAGCGTGTATGTTGTTGTTCAGTCATTTTTCAGTCACATCTGACTCTCCATGACCCTATTTGGAGTTTTCTTGGCAGAGATACCGGTGTGATTTGCCATTTCCTTCTCCAGATGAGGAAACTGAGGCACACAGGGTAAAGTGACTTGTCCAGGGTCACTCAGCTACTACATGTCTGAGGCCAGATTTGAACTCAGGGCTTACTGACTCTAGGCTCCCCCCTCTCCCCACCCACGTTCTAACTACTGTGCCACCTAGCTGCCCTTAAGTGTGTACTAAGTGCCAGGCTCTGAGCCAAAGGCTAGATACCCAGACATAGACATGCATATGGCCCTCTCCTCTTCTCCCTATATCCTGTTTCCTATGGTGATCTCATCAGCTCCCGTGGATTTAATTTTCTTAAATCTACCTATCCTGCCCTGGCTTCTCTGCCAACCTCGACCTCCAGTCCTACTTCTCCAATTATTATTGGACATCTTAAACCGGACTTCAACTCAACAACTGGACTCATGATCGTCCCCAAATGTCCCCCTTTTCCTAATTTTTCTATTCCTGTCAAGGGCACCCTCTTCCCAGGCATGCAGGCTCCAAACCCACAGGTCATCACTCTCACCTCCCCCATATGTCACGGATATTTTGCCTTCCAAACATATAGAGACCTTTCTCTTCTCTGACACTGCCCCCACCCTGGTGCAGGCTTTCTTCACCTCATACCTGGACTATTGGTCTCCCTGCTATAATCCATGCCCACTCCAGCCCACCCTCTGCTCAGCTGCCGAAGTAATCTCCTAACACACAGGTCTGGCCATGTCACAAGTATCCCTATTCGGTAAACTCCAATAGCTCCCCATTACCTCCAGGATCAGCCTATAAAACCCTGTTTGTCTTTTAAAGTCTTTCCTAACCTGCCTCTTCCCTGTCTTCTTCCACCTTCCACATAGTCTCCTTCCACCTTCCTTCCTACCAGGTCCTCTGTGATACTGGCCCCCCAAGTCTGGGCATATTCACCAGCAGTCTCCCCATGCCTGGCATGCTCTCCTTCCTACCTCACCTCTGGTTTCTTTCAAGACTTGGCTAAACTCCCACCTCCTATGGGAGGCTTTCTCTTACCCTTCCTCATCTCAGTGCCTTCCCTCTGAGATCATCTCCAATTTATCCTGACTGTAACTCATTTGGATATAGTTGTTTGTATGCTGTCTCCCTCATTAGACTGTAAGCTCCTTCGGGGCAGGGGCAGTCTTTTGCCTCTCTTTGTACCCCTATGGTTTAGCACAATGTCTGGCACTTAATAAATGTGTGTTTTGTGACTTACTGATACCCCTATCTCTTTGTGCCTAGAGTTTATCCTGTTCTGTCCCAGTATGATGAAGTGGAGAGAACACTGGACTCAGAGTAACAAAGATCTGAATTCTAATCCTGCCATGTGCACTTTTAACTTTGTCACTTCCAATATTCTTATTTCCCTTCCTCTACATGCTCTCTAGTTTGTCACCATCCTTCCTAAAATGTGATCCCTTGAACCAAACACAATACTCCTGCGGGGGTCAAATGGAGCAGAGAACAACACAACTAGCATCTCCTTTTGCCCTAGATAACATCTCGATAATGCACTTATGGTGGTGGTAACTTGGGGGGGGGGCTGTTATGTTCTACTCCTGGCTCATATTGGCCTTGTAAGCTAGTAACTAAAAACAAAACCAAACATTCCAATCATTTTTTTTTCTTTGCAGGGCAATGAGGATTAAGTGACTTGCCCAGGGTCACACAGCTAGTGTCAAGTGTCTGAGACCAGATTTGAACTCAGGTCCTCTTGAATCCAGGGCTGGTGCTTTATCCACTGTGCCACCTAGCTGCCCCCCATTCCAACCTTTTTTCAGACAGATTGTTATCCACTCATAATTTCTGCATCCTATACTATAGTTGTGTGGTTGACTTTTGGACCCAAGTACAAGACTCTACATCTGTCCTTATTAAGTTTCATATTATTAGGTTAAACTCACCAAATCTGTTTGGATCCTCTCCAGATTTGATTGGATGCACCCAAGTCACTGATACACATATTGAACCAAATAGGACCAAGGACAAATCCTTGGGACACTCTGCTGGAAATTTTCCTCCAGTGTGAGATAATCCATTAATAATTGTCTTTGGGTCCAATCAGATGACCAGTTCTGAATCCTTCTAATGTATTAACTTCTTGCCCATAATTCTCCACCTTGTCCATGAAGATCATTGACGTCTTTGTGAAGTACCTTGATAAAACTAAGGAATACAGTGTATCTGACATTCCACCGGTCTATTTTGTAAAGAAAGCAGTGAGGTTATTCGGGGATGACCTGTCCTTGATTTGCCCACACCAGCTCTCAGTGATTGATTACTACTTCCCTTTCTAAATGTTCACAACCCAACCCTTTGATAATATGTCACACAACTTGGTTAGGAATTGAAGGTCTACAGCTTGAGGGATCATGGATTCATATGCTGAGAGCTTGTCAGGGGACACATTTTACAAATGAAGAAACTGAGTCTCAGGAAGGTTAAGGGATTTGCCAAAGGTCGCCCAGGTAATAATCATCAAAGGCAGAATCCACCCTCTTCCCTTTTTAAAATAATGGAGCATTTGTCTCCAGTCTCCCATTTCCGGCCATTTTTCGAAGATTTCTGACAGTTTTGGCAATCTCACTCACCAGTTCTTTCCCAGTCCTCCTTAAGAAGCTTTTCCCAGTCCTCCTTAATCTTAGTGATAGAAGTCTTTGGGATTATCTCCAATTTATCCTTTCTATGTCTTGTACATACATAGTTGATTATATATTTTCTCCTCTATTAGAGCATACCTCCTTGAGAGCAGGGGCTGGGTTTTTGTTTTTGTTTTTTGCTTTCCTTGGTCTCCCCAAAGCTTATCAGTTCCTGGCCCTGGCTTGTTGGTGATTTATTGATCTTTACAATGTCTCTTACAGTCTCAGTTTCCTCATCTGTCTAAATTGGGGTGTGGGGAGGAAAAATGAAATAGGTGGTCTCTGAGGTTCTTAACAACTCTAAAAATCTGAGCTTCTATGACCTGGAAGATGAAGAAACACAGGAGCAGGACGAGGGATGAAGCTAGACAGATGCACTCGTCATTGTAGTCAGACATACCAGCCTTTCCAGTCAGAGGTCTGATCAGCGTCCGTAGATTGACCAGTCAGTGTTTGCAGCTGACTTGGTGAAAGTATTCAAATAAGCTACTTTGGAAAGTCACATGAGTTCATCATTACGGTTAGATTAATTGGTCAACATGAGCAAATAGGTGGATCTGTGTGGTTTTATGAGCCAATCAGTGTAGTTAGATTGGCGGGTCAGGGTGCTCGGTTGGATTGGTCACTGTGATCAGGTTGACCAGTCACTGTGGTCAGATGGGCTAGTCAGGGTGGCCAGATGGGCCAGTCAGTCATTGTGGTCAGATTGGCTAGTGAGTGTTAGTGGAGAGTTGATGTGATCAGGTGGACTGGTCAAGCTATTCATATGGTCTGATAAATGTGGTCAGTTGGTCAGTGAGTATGGTCAGTGAACTAGTGTGTGTGGTCAGAGAGGCTGGTTAGGGTACTCAGATGGGCCAGTCATTGTGGTCATATTAGCCAATAGGTGTGTTCATTGGGAAGTCAATATGGTTAGAGGTACTGGTCAAGGTAATTATTTGGGCTGATAAGTGTGGTCAGTTGGTTAGTATGGGCAGTAGAACAAATAGTATAGCCAGTTGGGCTGTTCAGTATGGTCACACAGGCTAGTCTGTGTGGCCAGATTGTTAATTCATTTATTTGTAATTTTTGATTTTTTTTTTGTTGGTGGGGCAATGAGGGTTAAGTGACTTTCCCAGGATCACACAGCTAGTACGTGTCAAGTGTTTGAGGCTGGATGTGAACTCAGGTCCTCCTGAATTCAGGGCCAGTGCTTTATCCACTGTGCCACCTAGCTGCCCCCCAGATTGTCAATTCAATCAAACCTGTGGGAGGTGTGGCCTTGAAGTACCAGGGCATCTTCCCCCTTGGTAACTGGGCTATGAAACATCCCCTTCTAGAACCCACATGTCTATGTTGGAGGAAGCAGGGCTTTAGCCCTCTCTCTGCCTTTGGCTCCAAAGGAGCTGGGTAGAAGTCAGAAACAGAAGGCAAATTCAGTAAGAGTTTGACAAAGGGGCCAGTAAGGGAATGAAGAATTAACAATTCTTCCCCGTCCCCAGACATTGCCCCCCTCCCCTCCCATCTCGAGATGTGGACTCTCCTCCCCTAATTAATTCAAGAAGCAGGAAGAAAAGAGAACTAGAGAAGTAACAGGGGAAATGTAAAAATCTGACATTTTGGTTCAAAGAATCAATTGTAGTAGTCCCCAAAGAGCTCTGTGTTTAGCAGCTCACTCTTTTTAATTTTTTTTTGGTGGGACCATGAGGGTTAAGTGATTTGCCCAAGGTCACACAGCTAGTAAGTGTCAAGTGTCTGATGCTGGATTTGAACGCAGGTCCTCCTGAATCCAGGGTCAGTGTTTTATCTACTGCGCCACCTAGCTGCCCCTGAGCTCTGTGTTTAGAAGCAAAGGACCTGGGTTCAAATCCTGAACTGACTGCTACCACTGCATGACCTTGGAGCAAGATTTAATTCCTCTGGGGCTCATGTTCCTCACTTGTAAAATCAGGGGTTGAACTAGGTATAAAATCCCAGACTCTAATGATCAGACTCCTGGATTTAGGGCTGGGAGGGACCTTCACCTAGCCTAACCATTCATTTTATACAGATGAAGCTACTGAGGCTCAGGAAAGGGAAGTGACTGGTTTCAGACCAGATTTCTAGCCAGGCCCTCTAATTCCAAATGCGCTGTTCAGGTTCTCTCTACTCTAAATCTCTGAGTCCCACAGTCCTAGAGATAAGCTAAGGAAGCTAGACCTAGACAACAATTCATTTGGAAAAAAAAAAAGAAAAAAGAATGTCCCTCGTGGGGACAGTAAGCCAAAGACTTAAAATGACCTAAGAGTTGGATTATAGATTAAGAATTGGATGGAACTTTAGAAATCATTTAGTCTATTTTTTTTTCATTTTACAGATGAGGAAATTGCAGCCCAGATTAGTGACACAAGTATTAAGCTGTAGGATCAAAATTTGAACCTGGGTCCTCAGCTAGGTGGTGCAGTAGATAGAACATCCAGACTAGAGTTGGGGAAGAACTGAGTTCAAATCCGGCGTCAGACACTTACTAGCTGTGTGATCCTGGGCAAGTCACTTTACCCTGTTTGCCTCAGTTTCCTCATCTGTAAAAATGAACTGGAGAAGGAAATGGCAAACCACTCCAGGATCTCTGCCAAGAAATGCTCAAATGGGGTCACAGAGAGTCAGATATGACTAAAATAAACTCAACAACAACCACCGACACCTCTGATTCCAGGGCCAGCACTGTGCGCATGACTCCTTAAAAAACAACACCATGAGGGACAGCTAGGTGGTGCAGTAGATAAAGCACTGGCCTTGGATTCAGGAGGACCTGAGTTCAAATCCAGTCTCAGACACTTGACACTAGCTGTGTGACCCTGGGCAAGTCACTTAACCCTCATCGCCTGGCAAAAACAAAACAAAACAAAACAAAAAAACACCGTGATCCTACTTCAGAACCTTAGGTATCTGTGACTTGATCAGTGTATGTATGTGTGTGTGTGTGTGTCCCCTAATGAAGACTGCAGCCCCTCTAAAACTTAGTGGGTGGTCTTCAAAAAGTTCTGTGGCCTGAAAAGTTTATTCCCCAGTGGCCAATGTGGTGATGAGGCTCAGACAAAAGCCACACAGTTCACCAGGAGCTGCCAACACTCAAAGCCCCTCTGGCTTGGTTTGGGCTTCCCGGGGCTAACCTCCAAGGAGCAGGGTCCACACAGCACAATGAGGCACCAGAATGGAGGCCTTAAATCTTGGGCTACATGAACAGAGGCCATGATGTTCAGTGTGAGGGAGGAACCTCTGCCTTGACCATACCCCATTGGCATTGCTGCCCCTGTAGCTTCCTTCTTCACTTAGGGCTGTTGGAATCCCTGGCTCCCTCCTGGGCCCTCTCCTCCAGGAAGCCCTCGCTGATCACCCCCAATTGTGAACCATCCCTCCCTGCCTTCTCCTTCTACAAATGATCACACATATACTCATCTGCAGGATGACACCCTCCTTGAAGGCAGGCACAGTTTGTCTTTTCATCCCCAATGCTGGGCACAGTGCCTGGCACAGAGTAAGACTATAATAAATGCCCATTGACTGGCACTGGCTTAGCTTGGCTTGGCTTAGAGAATCTGCCTGTTGTTGAATTCTGGGCACCAAATTCTAGGAGAGACATTGATATGTAGAACCCGCAGATGAAAGTAGGGATGGGGATTGTGTCACACCAGAATGGGGTCACACTTCTGTGAAGAAAGCTTGGTACAGTGGAAAGAGAATTGGCTTCAGAGCTGGAGGACCTGCGTTCAAATGCAGCCACTGGGATTTACTGTGTGACTTTGGGCAAGTCACTTCCCCTCTATGGGCCTCAGTTTCCATATCTGTAAAATGAGTGAGTTAGAATATATGGCCTCTAAGGCCCCTTCCAGTTCAAGATCTGCTATGTTCTATGCTCAGATGGGGGACGGAGTATAGTATAACACACTTTTACATTTAATAAGCAGTATTAACATTTTCTCCATCATTTTCTTTTCTTTTCTTAATTTTTTTTTCAGGGCAATGGGGGTTAAGTGACTTGCCCAGGATCACACAGCTAGTACATGTCAAGTGTCTGAGGCCAGATTTGAACTCAGGTCCTCCTGAATCCAGGGCCGGTGCTTTATCCACTGTGCCACCTAGCTGCCCCTCATCATTTTCTTAGGCCTGATGCTCCTATGATCCCTCTATCCACACTGGAGGAAGCAGGCTCAGATCTCCAGATTTCACCACCAAGATATGATACACAGCAGATGTGAGCGGGTCCAGTGGCCCCAAGAAGGTAGCCTGGGCCCTTCCTGCTGGACAGCTTCAAGCTCCAACTGCTCATCGTGTCTCCTCTTATTTGGACTCCCTCAGACTGTACTGTTTGTCTGTGGTTCTACCTGTTTCCAGCTGAGAATTTACCTTCGAACTGGATTAGACCAGCCTCTGATGGAGAGAGACGTTCAATTCAGTTGAATTCAATTCAACTCATAAGCATTCATTTAGTACTGCACAGTGTCCTGAGTTCAATAGCTGGTGATGATGGGACCAAACAACAAGCATTGATTAAGCACCAACTATGTGCCAGGCACTATGCTAGGCTCTGGGGACTTGAGGGCAAAAATGAAGCAGTGTCTGCCCTCAAGGTGCTTACAGTCTATGTGGAACAAGGAGATAAGTACATACATAGGTACAAGTGTATATATGTATATTTACCCTGTGTGTATGTATGTATATATGTGTGTATGCATATACACACATACTTTGTGTATATTTACCTCGCATGTATATTTACTGTGTATATATATTTACCATATGTGTGTGTGTGTGTGTGTGTGTATATATACACCTTGTGTGTATATATATATACATTTACCATAGACATGTGTATGTATACAAGGTCAGTATTTTGGGGGGAAGACACTAGCTGGGAGCTGGGGAGGGGAGAGTCTGAGAAAGGCTTTATTTAGAGGATGTCATCTGAGGAGAGTTGGGGCAAACCCCTAAGGGATGCTAAGCAGCAGAGGTGAGGTAGGAGCACATCCCAGCAATGGGGGATGGTCCGGACAAGGGTGTAGAGGTAAAAAATGGAATGTCAATGAGGAGTAGCAAGGAAGCCAGCTTATCTGGTCTAGAAGACAGGAAGGAGAATGATGCATAATCAGGTTGGAAAGGTAGATTCGGGTGGGTTAGAAAGGGCTTTAAAAGCTGGACAGAAGGGGGAAGCTAGGTAGCACAGTGGATAAAGCACCAGCTCTGCATTCAGAAGGACCTGAGTTCAAATGTGACCTCAGACACTTGACACTAGCTGTGTGACCCTGGGCAAGTCACTTAACCCTCATTGTCCTTCAAAACAAACAAACAAAAAAGAAAAGCTGGACAGAGAACTTTGTTTTCTCCGAGTTATTGTTTGGGGGGCTGGTAATGGTATGATCAAGTCTGCCGGGGGGAAGCCGGGAGGAGGCACCCTGAGTTCCAGTCTCACTATTCTCCATCTAGCACATTCTCTCCCCCAGCCCTGGGTTCTGTGTCTCCAATGCCTTCCCTCCCAACCTTCACCACTTAGAATCTGGGCTCCCTTAAAGGCTCAGCTCAGCTCTGGCCTCCTCCCTGAAGCTTTTCTCCTGATTTCCCAGGTTGTCTGTGGTCTCCCCCTTCTCAGATTCTTCTCCATATACTTATTTCTTTCTGTGCTGTAGCATCCCCTTCTCCAGCCCCACCCCCAACTGAATCTCCCAGGACAATGGAAATTCCTTCAAGGCAAGGACGGTTTGGGTCTGGTCTTTGGATCCCTAGCACCTAGCCGGTGCCTGGTACACAGTAGGAGCTTAACCGATGCTGGTTAGGTTGGATTGCCTAGTATACATCAGTGTGCACACATCCTAGTATATGCACCTGGGCTGCCCATGGACGCGCACACAACACCCGCTCTCATATCCAGCCTGTTTCCAAACGCTGGCCCCTCTCCCATGCTGCCACTGTCGGCTTCAGAGTGGAGCTTAATTAGTGGAGACAGAGAAGCCAGGTATATTTCTGGTGACTTATAATCCACACATTTACAGCTCAGTTGCTATGGACTTCCTTCCATTTTTCTTTATTGAATGCAACTTTCTGCTGGGTAATTGGCTGCTTGCTTGTCCTGGGAGCTAATCCCCTTGAGCACGGAGGAGGCTCCTGGGATCCTGGCTCTGGGGTGAGGGAGCCTCCGGGGAAGAAGGAGCCTGAGCACACACACACACACACACACACACACACACACACACACACACACACACACACACACACACACTCTCTCTCTCTCTCTCTCTCTCTCTTTCTCTTCATCTCTCTCCTCCCTCTTTCTTTCTACCTTTCTCTCCCCCTTCCTCTCCCTCTTTCTCCCTCTTTTCCAGTCTCTCTCTCTTCCTCCCTCCCTCCCCTTCCCTCTCTCCATCTCTTTCCTTTTCTCTCCCTCTCTTCCCCTCCCTCCCTCTCCTCCCTCTTTCCCTCATCTCTCTCCCCCTTCCTCTTTCCCCCTCTCCCCCTCTCTCTCCCCCGTTCCTCTCTCCCTCTCCCTCCCTCCATCCCCCTCTCTCTCCCTCTCTCCCCTTTCTCTCCCTCTGTCTCTCCACTCTCACTCTCTCCCTCTCCCTCTCCCTCCCCCTTTTCTTTTTCTCTCTCCCCATGCATACATTCCCATACAAATAGACATATGTGCACATACACATTCTCTTCTGCATGTGTACTCACATAGATGCCAGGCTAAAAGTCCCTTTGGGCTGCTGCACTTTCCCATTAGCATACCAGCATGGATAGTTTGCCTGTGGCTCCTTGGGGCTAATGAAGATGACAGGGCATCATTCTGTTCCATGGCTCCAGTGTGGTCATAGCCACACATTGTTCCCCACCCTTAGCTGTGGCTTGATGCCTAGCCCTGGCTATATATTGGCCCCTAATGTCAGTTACACACTAACCCCTCATCTTAGAAATAGACCAAATTCCTAACCTTGGCCACAGACTGACTCCTCAGGAGTCTCATAGGATCAGAAATCAAGAACTTGAAGGGTCCTTAGAAGCCATTTAGCCCAAACCCCTCGTGTTATAGATGGGGAAACTGAGGCTCAGGCAGTAAAGTGGCTTGGGGTCTGGGGTAACTGGCCAGTCAGAGGTAGAGCTGAGATTCAAACCCAGAGTCACAATTCTTTCCCCTGCACTATGTTATCTCTCTTAATGTTGACCACACACTGACCTACAGCGCTGGCTGTGCATCAACCCTCCGAACTTTAACAATAGACGGATCCCTTGTCCACAGTCTGAGCCCTAGCCCATGTCTTACAATGACCTCTAACCCCAGCCAGAGAATAGCTCATAGCTTTGGCCACAAACTGACCCCCTCCCAGGGGAGCTCTGTCATCATCCACAGATGAACCTCTGGCCCTTTCCCGACACTGACCCCTCTAACCTTGACCACAGACTGACCCTTAACCTTGTATCACTGGTCCATCAACAAGCTAAGTGACTAAGTTACTAAGCTCCAGGTATGTCCCAGGCACTGAGGATGTAAATAAAGGCAAACACCTAGTCTCTGCCCTCAAAGAGATGATATTCTAATTGGGAGGCAATTTATCCATAATTAGGTACCAACAAGAGAGATACAGAGAAGAGGGAAGGTGATCCAAGATCAGAAAAAGTATGTTGTTTGTTCAGTCGTGTCCGACTCTATGTGATCCCATTTGGGGTTCTCTTGGCAAAGATGCTGGAGTGGTTTGCTATTTTCTTCTCCAGCTCATTTTACAGATGAGGAAACTGAGGCAAGCAACGTGAAGTGACTTGACCAGGGTCACCTAGTTAATAAGTGTCTGAGGTCAGATTTGAACTCAAGAAGAGGAGTCTTCTTGACTCCAGGCCTGATAATCTATCCACTGTGCCAGCTAGATAATAGCAGTCATTATATAAATGCAGATCCTTGCTCACAGGATTGGCTGAAGGAATGGCTTCTATGTGGATGGAGACAGTTAAGAGTTCTAGAGCTTGGTGGCAAGAAGTAGTAGAAAGGGATGGAACCTTCTTTGTCCATCCCCTTTCTAATTTATCAGATCACTTAGCTGTTACCTTGGGTCCCAGAGGCAGAGGAAGAGTGTAATGCTGGCCCAAGGTGTGAAAAGCCTAGGGAAGCTGTGGGTTCTGCTCCTAGATGTTCTTTTCCATTTGTTTTCTGCCTCATGGGAAATTGGAAATGAGGAGCAGATTTTTCCCTCATGCCCAGTTTTTCAAGAGGACCCAGCTCCAGAGGTGGAAACCTGCAAGGAAGAGGATGTCTGTGCCCTTCTGGTGTGTAGAGAGTATGTGTGCTCCAGCAAGACCAGGGATATGCATCCCTGCTTGTCTGCATCCAAGAATGTCACCCACTGGCTCTAAGAACCCCCAGAAAGGAGAAGCTCAGTCCACCTTCCTTAGTTCCAGATGACACTGTCACTGCAACTGATTCGGAGACTCAGGGGGTCTCTTTCTCTGGCTTGGCCTGCCGGGGACTGGATCTGTGTCAGTGTGATCACGGGGTTGGGCTCTACTTCCACCCTGGCACAGCAGCCCCCTCCTGCCAACCTTCTAAGCCGTCTTTGGCTGGAAAATGGTTTCAGCCTGTTCTTTTGTGAGTTCTGATGCTTCAGGAATTGTCCTATGGCGTTATTTAGAGGTTTTTTGGAGCGATCATGCCATTAGTTCCGAGAGCTTACTGCCTTTCCTCCCTCAGCCCACCTTCCTGGTGTAACTCTCAAAGGCCCAGAACCCAGGAGGTGAAAGCATATATATATATATATATATATATATATATAATTTTGGGGGGGGTGAGGCAATTGGGGTTAAGCGACTTGCCCAGGGGCACACTGCTAGTAAGTGTTAAATGTCTGAGGCTCGATTTGAACTCAGGTCTTCCTGAATCCAGGGTCGGTGCTTTATCCACTGTGCCATCTAACTGCCCCATGAAAGTATATATTTGCTAAATAAGGAGAGTGCAGAGCCCTGTGAAGGAGAGCCCTACTGACCAGCCTGTGGCCTCCCTAGCCTTTCTCAAGGAAAGCTTTGTTCCACTATTCCCCATCTCTTCAGGAAGGAGACAAAACACCAGACCTCATCTTTTAAGGTTACTAAGTTCAGGGGAACATGAATGGGCTGGATTTCAGCAAGACATTTAGGGGAAAAAATTCCAGGCTATCTTTATGGACAAGATGGAGAGATGTCAGCTTGATAATGATAAAGGTGGATGAACTGGGGGCTAGCTGAATGACAAAGAATAGTGATAAAGAGATGAATGTCAATCCTGGTTCTGTGTAAACTCTCTGAAGCCTTTGACACTGTTGATTGCCTTCTCCTCATGTATAATCCTCCCCTCTCTATTTTTATGACGATCTCTCCTGGTTCTTCTACCCATCCAACTACTCATTCTTCAATCTCTTCAATGTTTCTCCATCCACATCATGCCCACAAATGAATATCCCCCAAGGTCTGCCACTTGGTAATCTCACTGGCTCCCATGATCTCTATTATGATTTCTATACAGATAATCCCCAGATGTATATATCCAGCCCTAACCTCTCTCCTGAGCTACACTCCTGCCTCTCCAAATGCTTCGTGACCATTATGAATCAGATGTCCTATAGGCATCTCAAACTCAACATGTTCAAAGCTGAACTCATTGTCTTTTCCCCCCAAGCTCACCCCTCTTCCAAACTTCCCTATCACTGTTAAGGGTTCTACCATCCTCCCAGTCTCCCAGGGTCACCACTTTGGTGTCATTCTTGACTCTTCCCTTTTACTCACCCCTCATATCCAATCCATTGCTAAATATTGTCTTTTCTAACTGTAAAGGCTAAAATTCTAGCTATACTGTCTAAAATATCTAATGAGTGGTCACCAATAAATTATAAGCTTTAGCAAGAGTTAGACTTTTAAGCATTTATTAAGGAGAATAAGAATTTGGTAAAGAGAGAAAGTCCTACATTCATCTATCTATTAAAGGGAGAGTGCATTTCTAGCTCCCTTCTCCACCGGAGTCCTCAGGAAAGAGATCGAGTCAGAGTGCTAGGCTCCCCCTTCTTCCTCCCACAAGCAAACGTCACTTCCTGACGCCAAAGAAAAGACGCATGGTCTTGCCCTCAGAGACCTTCACCTCATGGCGGAGCTTTCCTACAGTAAGTCTCCAGCAGGTGGCGACATTCCAATCATTACATAACTTGACATCATCTCTTAATATAGACTCCTCTCTTCAGTCATACAACTCCCAAGTCTAGTTCAGGGACTTATCACTTCTCACCCGGACTATTGCAATGGCCTGGTTAGTCTGCCTGCTTCAAGTATCTTCCCACTTCAGTCCATCCTTCACTTGGCTTCACAGGTAATTTTTCTGAAAAGTAAATACATGAGGGGCAGCTAGGTGTCGCAGTGGATAGATCACTGACCCTGGAGTCAGGAGGACCTGAGTTCAAATCTGGTCTCAGACACTTGACACTTACTAGCTGTGTGACCCTGGGCAAGTTGCTTAACCCCCATTGCCTCACAAAAAAAAAGAAAAAAAAGAAAAGTAAATACATGATTCATGATATACCCTCCCTCATTCCACTCAGTGAATTCCAGTAGCTCCCTCTTACCTCCAGTGTCAAACATAAAATCCTCTGTTTGGCTTTTAAAACCCTTCTTCTCCTGTCCCCTTCTTACCCTTCCAGTTTTCATAACCTCACTTGCCTATACACACAATCCAGCTACACTGACCTGCCCGCAGTCTCTTTGACACAACACTCCATTTCTCGTCTCTGGACAGTTTCACTGACTGTCCCTCATGTCTGCCATGCTCTGCCCCCTCATCTCCACCTCTTAAGTTTACCTAGATTCCTTTAAAACTCAGCTCAGGGGGCAGATAGGTGGCATAGTGGATAGAGCACTGGCCCTGGAGTCAGGAGTACCTGAGTTCAAATCCGGCCTCGGACACTTAACACTTACTAGCTGTGTGACTCTGGGCAAGTCACTTAACCCTAATTGCCTCACTTAAAACAAACAAACAAACAAACAAACAAACAAACAAACAAAAACCTCAGCTCCGATATCACCTTCTGCAGAAGACCTTTCTGTGTCCCCTTTCAGGCCCAATGTCTCCCATTTAGGGTAACCTTTCATCTACTCAGTATGCATCTTGAAGGTACCTAGTTATTTGCATGCTGGGTCTCCCATTAGAACAGAAATCTATGAGGGGTGGGAAAGTCTGAGAACTGCTGCCCTACAACAGACCTAATCTAATGAGATGCGATGGTATAGGGATAAATGTAAAATTCTACACTTGGATTCAAAAAATCAATTACCTAAGTACAAAATGAGGGAGGCCTTGACTAGCCAGTGGTTTTTTGGGGAAAGATCCATAGATTCTAGGGGGATTCAAGCTCTGTGATGTGGCACTCTTCCCCCCAACAAAAAAAAGCTGATACAAGTTCAGAAAAGGATAGCACTGAGAGAGCCCATCTGGTATTGGGTTCAATTCTAGAGCCATATTAGAAGAAGGAAACTGACAAACTGGATTGAGTCTGGGACAAGCCACCTGGATGGGGAGGGGGTTGGCCATCATGACATCTGAGAATTTTGAGGGGGGTACTCAATGTTTAGACAGGAGAAGGAAAAATACTTAAGAGGACATGATCATTCTCTTTTGGTATTCAGAGGACTCTCCTAGGGATTGGCTCTGTTTTGCTTGGCCCTAGAAGGTGGGACTAGGAGTAATGGGTAGAAGTTACAGAGACAGAGTTAGGCTGGATGTAAGAAAAACCTTCCTGGCCACTAGAGGTGTCAGAAGGTAGAATGGGCAGCCTCAGGAGGTTATAGATTCCCCTCCACTTCAAGAGAAGCACTTTTCAAGGAAGGTGGGATGAGCACTTGTCAGAATACTGCAGAGGCAGATTCTTGTCCAAGCATAGGTTAGTTCCTTACAACTCTGAAAGTCTGTGACTTTTTTGGTTCAGAAAGCAGCTGAGACCAGGTCTATATGAGGGGCCTGGGGATACCCCAGAATAGCTGATGAGAAGGTAAGGATGGTACTCTGTGCCCACCTGCCCACCTACCCACCAGAGGAAGAGGAAGAGGAAGAGGAGGAGGGCATTCGGCAGTCAAGAATGATTCTGTGTATGGTCAGAAGTCCTTGGCTCAGTCTGAGTCATGAGTGGAAGAACCAAATTTGCCTTACATACTTAGTCAGGAACAAGCCCATCTCTGGGGAAAAATCTTGGTTTCCCAGACATTTAAGTAGTTCTATAAACTAGCACAGACCAGAAAGACCTGGGCTTCCCAGAAATAGGCTGAGAAATGGAGGTCTGTCTCTTCCTGCTTCTGTCACCCAATCTGGTCCTACAAGTCACAGTTAGGCCACTGGCAAGCTTCCAGGTTCAGGAAGATTCAGGCAGCACTTGGTGCTCAGTTTCTGGGTCTGTGAGTTAGGAATGGGGGCCACTGCCATCCTCTGATCCTCTAGGAGCCTTGGAGGGATGAAGTACATGGAGATCCCCTCAGCCGGCTTCCCCTTATCCTCCTCCAGCAAGGAGAGTGTGAGAATCCCAGTGACTATGTCTGCTGTGAGGACAGACTGCTCAGGGCATAAGCTCAGGGGGCATCAGTCACAAAGGCACGGCAGAGTTATGGAACCCAGCTGTCTAAGGCTCCAGAGAGACGTCTGCCTGAAAGGTCTCTGGATTCCTCTGTCTGATGGAGTCTGCAATGAATAACTGAAGCCTAGTCTGTCTTAGGTATATTAAATATGAATGCGGGTCCTTGGAAATGGTAATTTGTGAGGGGTCAGAGACACTGACAGTAGAAAAACAAGTGGTTGGACAGAGAAGAATGGATGAAGAGGGGGCAGCTAGGTGGCTCAGTGGATAGAGCACCGGCCCTGGATTCAGGAGTACCTGAGTTCAAATCCGGCCTCAGACACTTAACACTTACTAGCTGTGTGACCTTGGGCAAGTCACTTAACCCCAATTGCCTCACTAAAAAAAAAGAAAAGAAAAGAAAAGAAAAAGAATGGATGAAGAGAGAGAGAACAGAGAGAGATGGAGAGAGACAGAGAGGAGAGAGAGAGGGGAAGAGCTAGAAAATAGTGCAGGGAGACAGACCCGAGGGGTAAAAGGAGAGGGGGTTGAGTTCATTAGGATGGAGAAGAACAGATTAGAAGTTAGTTGGGCTGGACATTCCATACAGGCACTCTGGGTAGATACCCCCTAAAGGGAATCTGAACCTAGGCCTAGGCAAGCTATTTCAGCTTCTAATATCTATGTGGTGGTGGTGGAGAACTGATGGAAAAGGACCAAAGATGAACAATAGTTGTACCTGAAAGTTAAGGCAGAAGGGCTTCAGTGATAGGGGTAGAGGGGTCAGTCTGAAAGGGGAAGCCTAGCTGGGCTGAACAGCAGGGAGGGTCAAGGGGGATGGAAAAGAAGAAAGGAGACAAGCCAAACTTGTTTGAATCTGCCTCAGTCAGACCATGGGGCCGTGCTGCATCTTTTTTTTTTTTTTTTTTTGGTGAGGCAATTGAGGTTAAGTGACTTGCCCAGGGTCACACAGCTAGTGTGTTAAGTGTCTGAGGCCAGATTTGAACTCAGGTCCTCCTGATTTCAGGGCTAGTGTGCCACCTAGCTGCCTCAATGCTGCATTTTTATGATAACTGCCCTGCGTGGACCATCCCTCCTTGCCCTCTTTGAAATGGTGATCAGAATGGGAGCGTTACCACAAGCCATCGAGCTGGGAGGCAGAGCAACTGAGCTCCGGGGGTGGAGAGGGAGCAGCTGCTGCTAATATCTCTAATGAAGACATTAGCTTTTCTCCCTCTCTGAGGCAGAGATGAAAGCAGGCCTCTAGCCAGTGGCGGGCTAGCCCATTCCGCCACAGGGGCAAAGTTGTATGTTTTGGAAGGAGAACGAGCCAGATGGGACCTCTGAGGCAGAGGAAAGGATGCAGTTCAGATGTGGGTTTTCTGAGTGACTGTACCTTCTTGTCTATATTTGTCTTTGCCCATGCTGTGTGCGTCCCTGGGGAACATCACATGAGGCTGTGCTGTGAGCTGCCTGAGGTCTTAGGTAGAATACATTGAAGAGCTGGGCTGAACTGTGCCCTTCACTGTAGCCTCTGAATCCCTCCTGATTCTTTACAGCCATGGGCCACTGGCACACAGAGCTCATGGGACCTGGGTGAGCAGAGGTCAAAGGATTCTGACTGGGAGAAGGTATGGAGCTGGACTGTAATACCATCGCCACCATCTAGAAAGAAGAATCCCTTTGGGGTCTGAGGGGGGATTGTGGTGCAGAAGGCAAATAGAGAATGTCTCCTGTCTGGGGTATGCTATTGGCTTCTTGGCCTCATTCCCTGAAGGCTCTTGAGGTTTTTTATCAACGCTTTTATGCCTCACCTGCTGCAGACAAGAACCCTTTCTTCCTCCAGACAGAACCAGTCTACAGGCTCTGTTCTTGGTTCAGGTCAGAACCTACACATCCATAGAAGTAGCAGCCTCACCTTAGGACCGACCTCCCCATCATTTCCCTCAGCCTATTCTCTGTGTCTCCCTGATATTCCCCGTGTTCTTTTCTGCTCCCCCTACCTGCCAAAGACCTCCAGGGAGGAAAGGGGGGAGAATAAGGAAGGGAAGAAAAAAAAAGAATGAAGAATGGAAGAAAGGAGGAAGGAATATAAAGTAGAAGGTAGGGGAGGAAGGAGGAAAAGAGAAAAGAAGGGAGAAAAGGAGGAAGAGAGAAAGTGAGAGGGAGGGAAGGAAAAAATAAGGGAGGGAATGGGGGAAGGAGGAAAGGAAGAGCCAAGAAAGGAAGAAGGCATGGAAATGAGAAAGGGAATAAAAGAACAAGAGAAAGGAGAAGAGGAATGGAATGAGGGAAGAAAGGAAGGAGGGAATGAGAAGGGAGGAAGGGAGAGCAAGGATGGAAGGAGAAAAGGAGGGAATGAGAAGGGGGAAGAAGAAAAGAGGATGAGGAAGGGAAAAAGAAAGGCAGTTAATGAGAACAGGAAGGGGAAAATGGAAAGAGAGAAGGGGGAATGAGGAAGGGAAAGAGAAAGGGAGTGGGAAAAGGAAGGAAAGGGGAGAAGAGGTAGGTGAATAGGTAGGAAGGGGGAAAGGGGGAAAAGCAGAGGGGCTGTGTATGTTTGGAGCTCCCAGCAGCCCCGGGAGTGCCGCAGAGAGGTACCTCTGGATTGGAGGCAGGGTTCTCAGCTCCTGCTCTTGGGACGGCCTTCGGCCCCCTCCACTACCCCCCCACTGGCCCAGCCAAGCACAAAGCAGACAAATAAAACACCGCCTCACCGGAGACAGCTTTATCTTGTTGATCGGAAGTCTGCCAGCCCAATTTATGATTGAACATAAGATCCCCAAACCTGAATTTATGCGATGTCGTATAACGAGAGGTCAATGAGATTAAAAGTGCGCTTGTGAGGGAGCTCTGAGCTCTGCAGCCTGGCCTTTCTGGCGGAAAGCTGCCTCCAGAACCCTCACCTATCTTAGCCACTAGCAGGGTGGCCCCAGAGCCAGGCTGGGTCCCCCAAATGCCAGGGATAATGAAGCAGAGCCTTCTTCTGTTCCTGGCTCCCATTTCCTTCACAGGGCCTTGGGAATCTCTTCCCCACTTCCCCAGCCTGGGAGGCCTGGGTTCTGGCAGGGCTGGGAAGACGCTTTGGGAGAGGTCTCTGCCTCGGTATGGGTCCTGAAGGATGCTGGAGCTGGCCCAGGCAGCACCAGGGAGAGCTCCCAGGTCTTCGGGCTGGTCAGTCGCAGAACAGCAGCAGTACGGGTGGGGCTTTCAGATCATGTCCATATACCCCCATCTGTTTATTTGACATATAAGGGCCCTGGGACTCAGAAAAGGAAGACAGGACTTGTCCAAGGTGATACTACAAATCATGGCCAAGCCAGGACCAGAACCCAGGCCTCCCTGGAGAAAAAATTCTGGTCCCTTCCCCTCCCCCACCTTTTCTACCAGGACAGAATGGAATTCTTGTAGACTTGTAGTCAGGTGGACTTGGGTTCAAATCCTACCTCAGACAGTTACCAGCTGTGTGACCCTGGACAAATCACTTAATCTCTGCCAGCCTCAGTTTGCTCATCTGTAAAATGAGAAGGTTACAGGGCAGCTAGGTGGCCCAGTGGATAAAGCACCAGCCCTGGATTCAGGAGGACCTGAGTTCAAATCCAGCCTCAGATACTTGACACTTACTAGCTGTGTGACCCTGGGCAAGTCACTTAACCCCCATTGCCCCACCCAAAAAAAATGAGAAGGTTGGATTTGAGCACCTCTACACGATCTCTTCCCATTCTGAATCTATGATCCTAGGAAGAGTAGGAAGCATCTCCATCTGGCATCTGGGATCCCCCACAGTAGGGGCCTCCTCTGATCCTCCTTTCTCCCACAGCCCGCCCAGTCCAGCAAAGGGCTCAGGAGAGATTTGCTGAACAATAGTTGGGTCACTGGTTAAAAGAAGCCTTTCCTCCAAGCCCAGGCCCAGCTTCCAGGACATGCCTGTGTTCTCACAAGCCCCTGGAAATGAGGATCTTGGGGAGAGATCCTCAGCTATCCAATGAGGCAGACAGACCAGGCCCACAAGAGGGTCATGAGATCACAGAACTGGGCCTGGGAGGGAACTTAGAGACAATCCACTCCAAACCCCTCATTTTATTTATTTATTGTTTGTTTGTTTGTTTGCAGGGCAATGAGGGTTAAGTGACTTTCCCAGGGTCACACAGCTAGGAAGTGTCAAGTGTCTGAGGTCCAATTTGAACTCAGGTCCTCCTGAATCCAGGGCTGGTGCTTTATCCACTGCACCACCTAGCTGCCCCCTAAACCCCTCATTTTAGAGGAAGAAATTGATGCCGAGAAAGTTAGGGGACTTGTCCAAGGTCACATGGGTTGTGTCAGAGGGAGCCCTCTTTTCTTTTTTTTTTTGGTGAGGCAATTGAGGTTAAGTGACTTGCCCAGGGTCACACAGCTAGTAAGTGTTAAGTGTCTGAGGCTGGATTTGAACTCAGGTCCTCCTGACTCCAGGGCCGTTGCTCTATCCACTGCGCCACCTAGCTGCCCCGAGCCCTCTTTTCATTGTCCTGCGCTTCAGTGGGGGGGGGGGGGCACAGCCAGAATGGAACATGATCCCATAATCCCCTGAGTATTTGCCTGGAGATCGGAAAATGACTTAGGTCTCTGTCACCTCTTTCATTTCCTGACGTCAGACAAATGGCAGGGATGTACCAAGTCCTGTCCAGACACCCCCCCCCCCACTCCTCAGCTAGTTCCCATTTCGACACACTCAGAATTTGGGAGCTGTCAGAGACCTCAGCAGCATCTTATTTGGTGCAACCCACACCCCAAAGGAATGTCCACAATCACCTACCCACCAATGGTCATCCAGCTTTTGGAGCCCCTCAAAGAGGGCAAACTGCCCAGCTCTTGGGGCATCCCAGCCCCACACTTTCCTGGTCCCCAACCCTCAGCCCCCCCCCCATCTGGTGCAGGGGCACAGTCTTCCTCCTCAGACTGCAGCTGAGGCCAGAGCTGTAGCCAGATTATGGGACGCTGGGACTGGGATCAGTCACCTTAGTTTCGTGTCCAGCATGGGGTCTTTAGTGGATATCAGGAAGACCCAAGTTCGAATCCTGCCTTAGAAACTCAATGGCTATGCTTCAGTTCGTGGGACAGTCTCCTGATCTGTAAAATGTAGGAAGAGGGATGGTGTCACTGGCTTCAAGAGTCCTTTCAGCTCTAAAATTTACGATTCTCTCTCTGGTCCATCCAGCTGTGGACAAGCCAGGAATCCCAGAATGCTCCAACGTTCTAACAGGAAGGGATCCTAGAAGCCCCGTTCTTTTTCTTCTGAGGATTCGAACCCAGGTCCTTTGGCCTGCGTTGTTTTCAGCACCAGACGGGGGAGGGGAGGAGTAAATTAAGGCTCACCAAGAAGAAAGGGTTCACCCAAAGACCCACAGCGAGCTAGCTTGGGGGGGGGTAAGCGCTGGCTGGTGACTGGCCCCACCCAGGCGGCGGGGGTGGGGGTGGGGTGCTCTGAGGAGCCTAGGGAGCCCTGGTTTACTCTGCTCTGTTGGCGGCTGGGCACCCCGCCAGCTTCACTGCTCCTGGAGTCTGAGGTGGACGGGCTCGGGAATTTATACACAGAAATCCAATGAAAAGTACAGGCAGCCCGATCTGATTATGAGCCGCTCACTCCCTGGCCGTGAAAAATTCGTGCAATAAGCCAGGCCTGTCTTCCCGAGCTGGGCGGAGCCTTTGGCCCCCCTTCTCCCCCCCCCCCCCGCCCACCGCTGCTGCTGCCGCCGCCGGCGGCGGCGGGGTGAGCTGGCCCCGAACATAACTTATTAGCGCCTTATCGCTCTGCCCGCCTCCGCCTCCGCTCCCGCTGCCAGGGATCTCCGAGCTGCCGCCGCCACCTCCGCCCCCGCCCCGCTTTTGCCGCAGAGAAATTTGGGGGGCGGGGGATCCGGCTTTAATTAGCAGCCCCCTGGAGCGCAGGGCTAACGACCTCAGTCCCTGACAGCCGCGGAGAGACAGAGCGCCCCCCTCCCCCTCGTCTCCCCTCCCCGGTCCGCCCACCCACCCGGCAGGCAGCCACTGACAGACAAGCCCCGAGGGCAGGCATGGAAACAGGATGCTGTCTCCCCACAGGCACCAACTGCTTGGCCTGTGCGGTGTGATTGTGCGTGAGCTAGCTATGTGAGTGTGACTCTGTATGTGGGGGACTGGGGGCGCCCCTGGGCAGTGTAGACCACTGTCTTGTGTCTGGGTGCATCCGCGTGTGTGTGCACCGCAGTGTGTAACCGCTGGTGTGTGAACACTTCCCCGGGGCAGCTAGGTGTGAGTGTGCGTGAGTGCATGTGTCGGTCCTGTGCCTGCAGGCGTTAGGTGTGAGTATGTGTGCCTAGCTGCTGCATGTGAGTGTGTACCCATGCTCTCCGCTGTGTATGAATGTGTACCCCCTTGCTGGTTTTGTATACACCTTCTGCATGAGTGTGCCCTGCGGAGTGAGTGTGCCTGGTGTATATGCCCCTGCTGAGTGTGTGACTGGTGTATACGTACCCTTGGGGTGGAGGAACTGAATGTATCCTCACGGAGGGGGGCAGGAAGCAGGGTTGTGTACCCCCCCTCACCCTGATATATGGAGGGCGTGCAAAGGAAGGGAGAGGCAGGAGGGGGTGGGGGGAGGTCACTGCCTCTGCAGAGGTGGGCCTCAGCTTTCTCCTAACAGGGTAATCATTCACAAGGTTTGAAGCGGGGGTAGGGTAGCAGGGCTGGGCCCCCAGGACTGCCAGGGCCTGGAAGTCTAAGGTTTGACACCTGCCTGGGTGGGCAAGGGAGAGGGCAAGTCTCGTAGACCCAGACTGGCGAGCACCCCTGGCTGTCAGCGGCTGCTCCGGCCCAAGTGGTGATTAAGGTAATTGCAGTAATTACGGTAATTGCTCCTCCCTCCCCCACAGCTCAGCCGCTCCAGGCTGGGGGGAGGGGGGAAAGGAGGGACAAGGGGAGCGACTCCGGGAGGCCCAGGCCTTTCTGGGCCAGGGAGCGGGGGAACTGGGGGGGGGGGGGAAAGGAGAGAATGGGCCAGCCAATTGGCATGTGGGGCCTGATGTTGACATGTCTGTTTCACATCAAGTGCGTTCCATGACCCACAGGGCTGCCTTATAGCCGAGAGCAATGGGCAGCCCGGCCGGTCTGGCACCTCCAACGGGTGTCGGGGATGGGGGAGGGGAAGAAAAAGGGGAGGAGGGGGGGGGGGTCGTGGGTTCTCTGCTGCCAGCGCTATGCAGTCCCCCGCCTCCACCCCCCAGACACACGCTGGGGCCTTGGCCCAGCACACCCACATAGGGCCGGACTTGCCGTGTGGGAGGGAGGCGTCCCCCCCAACACGTTCTTCCTGCCCCAGCCTCAAACTCAACGCTCCCCACGTCCAACACTGAGCTCATCTCTTCCCCCCACCTGCCCCTCCTCCTGAATTCCCCAAGTGTGTCATTAGCACCGCTGTCCTCAGTCCGACGCCACCCCCTCCTCCAGCCTAACCACCCCCCCAAGCCTCCAGAGGGCTCCCCCCACACACAGACACGACGCTGATTTCTGTCTTACTGAACTGAAAACGGACGGCAAAAGCATTCATCAGAAAAAATTGCGTTGTCCTAGGGCTGGAGAGGGCGGGCCGACCCGAGCTCTGCACAGCTGTTCGGCCCCCGGCGTTTCTGTCCAGGGTCACTGGGGAGAGGAAGGAAAAGGGGACAGCTTATCAAGGGCTGGAGTGGGGAGCTGGGCTGAGAGGGGAGCAAAGTGCTGGGGGCAGGGGAAGAAGAGAGGGGTTGTGTGAGGGAAACGGAGGCATCGCTGGGGTGGGGAGTGGGGATTTGGGGGGGGGTCACTGCTGGGAGGAACGAGGGGACGGGAATATTGTTGAGAGGAGGGATCTTTGCTGGGCGGGGGGGGTAAGAGATGGGATCTCTGCTGAGAAGGACATTTCTTGAGGAGGGGTCTGTGGTGGGAAAGAAACAAGACTAAGGGTACTGGGCATAGCTAGGAAGAGGGAGCTTTGCCGCGGGGTAGAGGGGAGATCTAGGATGGGAGGGTGTCATTTCTGGTGGGAGGCGGGGCCGGGGAGGGGGATTATCCCGGAAAGAGCTGAGTCTGTGGGCGATGAAGTCGGCCCTCGGCCAGCGGTTTGCGGACTGGAGGCCCCGCACCCTAAGCGGGGGCGCCCGAGAGCCGCCAGCGGACAGGTTTCAATTATCGCAGCTGCTGCGGCTCCCCACACCCTCCCGGCCCCAGGCCCAGCGCCCACGCCCCGCGGACCCAGAGGAGCCACTAAGGGGACGGGGGGGGGGGGCGGAGACATTCAAGCCTGGGTCTCTCCCACTCTCGAGAGCACATTGTGTATATACTGTGTGTGAAACGTGACCAAGTGGAAAGATCATCAGACCTGGGGGTCAGGAAGTCTTGGGTTCGAATTCCGCTTCGGACACCTAATAACAATGTTACCCCCTTGACAAAATCCCTTTTGCATTCTGAGTTTGAAGTGACTCGTCTGTAAAATGTAGATAATAAGCATTGGGAAACCTGGGATCCAGTCCTGCCCTTCACACAGACTTGCTGTTAGAGCTGAGACAAGTCACTTAAAGCCTTGGGACCCCAGGCAGCTAAGAGACAACTTTCAGAGGAGGAGCCATTCTACTTAGGGGGAGGGAGCTTCCCCTTCTAGAGATCTCTACACTGAGAAACCCAGAAGTCCATCCATTCCTTTCCTGCCTTCCGTACTTCCCAACGTTTACTGTGAGGTTCAAAGGAAAGAATTCGTGCTGAGGGATGAGCAAACCTTCAAGTGATAACGTGGTTGCCGATCATTGTGGTGGTGGTGGTTTGGAGCTGTGTTTTCCTTGATATGTTGTTTGTCCTTCCTCTCCAAGAGGACCATGACGTGGGGCCGGGCGGATGTCATGACTTGCAATGAATTGGACTGAACTAAAAAGAAGGGCTATGCAAAGTCACCAACCTCACTCTCTCCCCCGGAGCTATCTGGGTCCAGTGTCAAGATATACATCAGGACAATTGGAGATGGCCCTGGCTGTTTGAGGCAATGGGGTTAAGTGACTTGCCCAGGGTCATACTGCTAGTAGTGTCTGAGGTGAGATTTGAACTCAGGTCCTTCCAACTTCAGGGCCAGTGCTGTATCCATTTCACCAACTAAGGAAACTCCCCTTGCCACAGCAGATATTGGGTCAGCACATGGTTTACAATTTATAGCCATAGGGGAGTTGCTTGGGCCTTTGAGAGGAGAAGGGACTTATCCAGGGTCACATGGTCAGTATCCATGGTCACATGTCAGAGTGAGGTGCCTCTATACCAAGACTTCTTAAACTTTTTCCACTTGACCCCTTTTCGCCAGAGAAATTTTTACATGCCCCCAGGTATATGGGCATATAAAATATAAATCAAACGTTTACTGACAAATTTTTCGCAACCCCCACATTCAGTTACACAACCCCATACTGGATCACCACCCACACTTTAAGAAGCTAGGCTCTATACCACTTCAAGCTCCCTTCTCAACAGCAGACAAAGGCACAGCAACAGCAGTTATCAGTGGTATAGAGGCTCAAGTAGGCGGGGACACTGCACACTCAGAAGAGAAAAGAAAGGAGAGAGGCCCAGGGAGCAAACCACAGAAACACCTCCTTGCATGTGTGAGCCCTTCATGCCAGCTCCACCTGCCTCCCAGTGTGTGTGTGTGTGTGTGTGTGTGTGTGTGTGTGTGTGTGTGTACACACACAGAGCTGGGGCCAAATCTGCAGACCTTCAGGTAAGATCCAGAGCTGGGAACACCCCAAGCTCAAGATGCTGATGTATCCTGGGCATTCAGATGCTCCCCTACCTTCTGTATCTAGAGTGGCTGCTCCCTCAGCAGTGTAAGGCAGGCCCCTTGTGGGGAGCCTTTTGGCCTGACAACAGGCCCTTCCCTTGTGGACTCATCCTCAGGTGGTTCAGGACAGATCCCAGCTGGGGATCAGCCTGGGGGCAGGGGACAGGGAGCCCAGGACCCTGGGGAGCCACCAAGTTCACCAGGTGACTATTTACAATCACAGGGAGACAGCCTCTTTTCAAGCTCCAGACAATTGTTTTAAAACTCCAGGTGGCCCTCTTTTACTATTCCTAACCACTGATATTAATACAGCCCTTTAAAATTTACAAAACATTTTACATGGCAATTCATCAGATCCAAACAAACCCATGAGGTATTATTACAGATGAGGGTTTTTATTTTACAGATGAAGAAACTGAGGCTCAGAGAGTTGAAGTGAATCACACAGCTAGTAAGCAACAGAAGAAGAATTTGAACCCAGATCTTCCTGATCCCAAACCAACACTATCCGTTATGTCATGCTGCCTCTTTAAAGAGCAGGCTTTTTACAGGACCACCCCTCTAGAGATGGAAAGGACCTCAGGGGACAACTAGACCACCACCACCCCCCATTTTGCAGATGAAAAAACTGAGACCATGGGAAGGAAAGGCATTTGCCTGAACTAGGATTCAAACCCAAATCCTCTGAGTCAATTCCGCATTCTTTCCATGGACCAGACAGCCTTTCCTCCGTGAGATGTTTTCTGTAAATCAAATTTCTGTATATCAAATCCCATTTTCTCACTGACCTGCATTATCAGATCAGCACTATGTTTCCCTGGAGAAGTAGCCCTCCAAAGGTAATAAAATCAATTTAAAGAATGAAAGTCTTTTAAAATATCACATTTAAAGGAAAGAAGAAAGACAGTCTGGAATAGTGGATGAGGGTGTTAGAGTCAGGAAGACATAGCTTCAGGTCCCCTCTATAGTATATATCAGCTGTGTGACCCTGGGCAAGTCACTTAACCTCAAAGTCTCCCAGGTAAATCTCTAACGCTAAATTACAGATCAGTTGTGAGTCTGTATTGGTGAAGGGAGTTTCCATACTAGAAATCTCCCCCCAATGAAGTCACAGGTCCCATTTAAAAGAACAGGACAGATGGTAAAATTCAAAAGTTAAGGTTTTGCAAAGGAAAATTCTGACTACAGCAATGTCAATAAAGATGATGCTGAAAGGTAACAACAGAAAACTACTTTTCAAGTCCTTTCTATTAGCAGTGGAAAGGGTTGTGGACTGGCTGTGTCAGCCACACTGTTAGGTGGGTTTGCTTATCTGTTTGTTTGTTTGTTTTTGTTTTTGTGAGGCAATTGGGGTTAAGTGACTTGCCCAGGGTCACACAGCTAGTAAGTGTCAAATGTCTGAGGCTGTATTTGAATTCAGGTACTCCTGACTCCACGGCCAGTGCTCTAACCACTGCGCCATCTAGCTGCCCCCTGCTTATCTGTTTTAAGGAGAATTTACTTTGTGGGAAGGGCATGGTGGTTTGAAGGGATGATGATTGGATTGTTTCGGCCTAGTTGGGAAGTATCTGTTCTGTCCAAATAAAAATATATACATAAACTAATAAAATGTGAATGAAAATATTACCAGTCTGGGAGTTGGGGCAGCTGGGCTATGGGGGACAGGAAGACAGTGCCTACTGCCAATGGACATCTGAATAGGTGGCATGTAAATACATGGAGAAGCTGGCTCTCTGGCCTGGTGCCTAGGCACCTGCAGTACATAGTTATGGGTATTGCAAAGAGAGAATGAACAGGCTGGGTTCTGGAGACATGGTGTTCCTGGGTAGCTTTATTTACAAGGCTCCCTTCCTTAGGTCAAAAGTGTAGATTGGGGGGAAAAGTAGGGGGTGTTAGTTTGACTCCTGGCTGTTGTTTACTATCTGTGTGACCTTGGGTAGGTCCCTTAATCTCTTGGGACCCCAATTAATCATCTGTAAAATGAGAAGGTGAGAGCAGATGGTCTTTTTTAGTTCTAATTCTATGATTCTATGACCTGTGGTGTTTCCCTCTAGAAGTTGAATGAATAGACTGTGCTGAGTGTTGCCTGAGGTCTCAGGGACAGAGATGAAGTAGAGGATGGGTTTCAGACAGTTGAATTACATCTCTATAAAATTTTTAAGCTCTTCTTAGGTACATCAGAAGTCTTGGAACCCTGGAAGAAAGTAGCTAAACTAGCACAGGATCTCAATCTCTCTCTCTCTCTCTCTCTCTCTCTCTCTCTCTCTCTCTCTCTCTCTCTCTCTCTCTCCTTTTCCCTCTCTCCCTCTCTTATTTCAGCATATAAATTTAGAAGAGCTAACCACAAAGATTATTTGAAATACATGGAGTTGAGAAGTCTCCCAACTTTATCCATCCACCCATCAATCCATCCCCATTCTTGTCCTTTATCCAATAAGCAACCCAAATCCTGCTGAAAATCAGGCTAACAGTGTGAATGTATGGCCAGGGAGGAGGCAGAAGAACCATGGACTCAGAATTACAGGGGACCTCAGAAGTCATCTAGTCCCGCCTAGAACTGAACAAGAATCCTCTCCAGCAACATCCACCTCACCAATGGTCATCCAGCCTCTACGTGAAGGTCTCCAGTGACACCCCCCTCCCAAGACAGCTCATTGTACTTGGGAACAGCTTTAACTATAATGAAGCTATTGCTTACACCATACAAGTCAAAGGTTAACTGCAATTGGGAAATATTTAACTTTAATCAACAATTAATTAACCATATGCCCAAGTGCCCACTGATTAAAATTGTAATTGGGGAATATTTAGCAAGATAAATAAAAATACAATAGAATACAGATAATACTGATATGTGGTTTTCCAAGTCAATACAGGGTCAGCTAGGTGGTAAAGTAGAGGGGGAGTCAGTTCTGGAATAGAGAAGACCTGAGTTCAAATTCAGCTTCAGATATTTAACTAGTTGTGTGACCTTAGGTGAGTGAGTCTCTTCACTGTGTTTGTCTTGATTTCCTTATCCGTAAAATGAGCTGGAGAAGGAAATGCGAATCACTCTAGTACCTTCACCAAGAAAACCCCAAATGGGGTTATGAAGAGTTGGACATGACTGAAAACAACTCAACAAACAACAAAGTCAATATGCATCCTGTGAGAATCTTCTCTGTTTGAGTTTGACACCATTGACTTATACTGAGCTGAAATGGGTCTTTCTACAACTTCCACCGAATGAGCCTCGCTTGGCCCTCTGAGGTATAGCAGAGCAAGCCTAAGTATTCCTAGATGCTTCAGCTGATTCTCAAAAGACATAATCTCACTACTCTTCCTCATTTTGGTCACTTTTAAACTTATTAATGTCCTTCCTCAAATCTGGAGCACAGAACTGAATGTGTATCCCAAGCTAATTATGTGGGTACTTTCCCCTCTCTAGTCCTAGACAGTGGGAAGGTGAAAGATCTCACCCAAGAGAGCCCAAGCCTCTGGTAGGGGCTCAGAAAGTTGAGACTGCTGGTCATTCTGGGCCCACGGGAGTAGATGTGGCTGACCCTTCTTGGGAATTGTAATTTTGTTTTTATTTTGTTGTTTGTTTGGGTTTTTTTTTGAGAGGCAGTGGGGGTTAAATGACTTGTCCAGGGTCACACAGCTAGTAAGTGTCAAGTGTCTGAGGCCGGATTTGAACTCAGGTCCTCCTGAATCCAGGGCTGGTGCTTTATTCACTGCAGCGCCACCTAGCTGCCCCTTCCCTCTTGGGAATTGGCTAGGAGAAGGGCAGGAAGGCTACCCAGGAACCCTTCACTGATTTTGAAACTACTTGAGCCAATTACTCTTTTTGTTTTGTTTTGTTTTCCGGGCAATGGGGGTTAAGTGACTTGCCCAGGGTCACACAGCTACTAAGTGTCAAGTGTCTGAGGCCAGATTTGAACTCAGGTCCTCCTGAATCCAGAACTGGTACTTTATCCACTTTGCCACCTAGCTGCCCTGAGTCAATTATTCTTGTGTCCTGAAGCATCCAGGCTTAATGGACTGGCAAGTATTTCTATCATAAGCCCAAGTCCTCAAGTGTTTATTACTCTGCTATAAAACCTGTCCTGGGCTGACCCTGGGAATGGGGTTCAGTTCAGCACAGAGCATGAAGACCATTGGTCTAGCACAACTGGGTGGCTCTTTCTGACACCTGGGGACTGGGTCACCCTCCCCTTCACAGACTAGACAGGCCAGGAAAGAGTTAAAGCCCAGAGAAAAAACTGCTCCCTACCCACCCTCTGAAGTGAGTTCCAACTCTACCACTTGCTACTTTTAACCTTGGGCAAGTCACCTCTATTTCAGCTCTGACCTCTCTGGCTTCAAGTCCCAGCTAAAATCCACCCTTTTCCAGGAAGCCTTCTCCAAGCCCTCTTAACACCAGTTCCTTCCTTTTGTTTATTATTCTGCATATAGTTTGTTTGTAGATATTTGTTTGAATGTGGTTTCCCACTTTAGCCTCTGAGTTCTTTGAAGATAGGGACTGTCTTTTGCCTCTTTTTTTTTTTGCAGGGCAATGAGGGTTAAGTGACTTGCCCAGGGTCACACAGCTAGTAAGTGTCAAGTGTCTGAGGCTGGATTTGAACTCAGGTCCTCCTGAATCCAGGGCTGGTACTTTATCCACTTCGCCACCTAGCTGCCCCGAGTCAATTATTCTTGTGTCCTGAAGCATCCAGGCTTAATGAACTGGCAAGTATTTCTATCATAAGCCCAGGTACTCCTGAATCCAGGGCCGGTGCTTTGTCCACCTCACCATCTAGCTGCCCCTTTTGCCTCTTTTTGTAACCCCAGTTCTTAGCATATTGCCTGGCACATAGTAGGTACTTAATAAATGTTGATTGGTTGATTGATCTCTCTTTTTTTTTTTTTTTAGTGAGGCAATTGGGGTTAAGTGACTTGCCCAGGGTCACACAGCTAGTAAGTGTTAAGTGTCTGAGGTCAGATTTGAACTCAAGTACTCCTGACTCCAGGGCCGGTGCTCTATCCACTGCGCCACCTAGCGGCCCCCGATTGATCTCTTTTTAAGTCATTTTCAAGTCATATCTCACTCTCCATGACCCCATTTGGGGTTTTCTTGGCAAATATAATAGAGTGGTTTGTCATTTCCTTCTTCAGATTGTTTTATGGATGAGGAAACCGAGGCAAACAGGATTAAGTGACTTTAGGGTCACACAGCTAGTAACTATCTGTTTTGGTTTTGGTTTTGTGGGACAATGGGGGGCAAGTGACTTGCCTAGTGTCACACAGCTAGTAAGTGTCAAGTGTCTGAGGCCAAATTTGAACTCAGGTCCTCCTGAATCTAGGGCCAGTGCTTTATCCACACTGTGCCACCTAGCTGCCCCCAGCTAGTAAGTATCTGAACCTAGATTTGAACTCATAAAGATGAGTCTGCCTGACTCTGGACCCAAGAGCTCTATCCAGTGCACCTCAGTTTTCTTCTCTTATAAATGAAAAGGATTACCAATAGGTAATTTATCAAAGGACACAAACTTCTCAAAACAACAACAACAAAAAGAATTGCAAACTATTTTTTTTTTGCAGGGCAGTGAGGGTTAAGTGACTTGCCCAGGGTCACACAGCTAATAAGTGTCAAGTGTCTGAGGCTGGATTTGAACTCAGGTCCTCCTGAATCCAGGGCCAGTGCTTTATCCCCTGCACCACCTAGCTGCCCCGCAAACTATTAACAAGTATATGATAGATGAATCCAAATTACAAATGGCAAGAGAAATTGAAATCAAAATACCCCTGAGCTTTTACTTCACACAAAATAAATTTTCAAAGATGGCAAAAGAAGGGAACAGTCAATGTTGGAGGGGTTAGGGGAAGACAGGCACCTTTGTTGGCAGAGCTTTCAGTTGACTGCTGTTAGTCCTTCATTCTCGAATTGGGCCATGACATTGGGAGGTAATGTCATGGCTTTCAGTGAATTGGATTTAAATGAGGGAGGGAAGTGCAGTCACAAGCCGCACTCTCTCCTCCGGAGACATCTGGGTCCAGTGGCAAGATATATCTCAGGATAACTGCAGCAACTGTTTTAAAAATCAGAATTGGAACGGATACTCATCAGTTGGGAAATGGCTAAACAAATTGAGATACATGAATATAATGGAATATTGCTGTACAGTAAGAAATGATGAATGCAGAGAAGCTTGGGAAGGCTTACTTGAACTGATACAGAATAAAGTGAGCAGAACCAGGAAAATAATATACAAAGTAACTTTGACAGTGTAAGCAGACTTGAAACAATGCCATGAAATTTAAATGACCAAACTGGTCTCTAAGGAAGAGCTGGGAGAAGGTACTATCCCAACTCCTTTGCAAAGACAGGAAATGGGGGTATGGTGCACTGCATTTAACCAGATTGTTGTTTGTTTTTTATTCTTGAAGAGGACCAATGACATCATCAAGGTAATGTTTTCACTTGCAAGTGAATTGGGTTTAAGTGAGGTGGAGAGCTGTGCAGTCATCAGCCTCACTCCCTCCTCTAGAATCAGCAGAGTCTGACAAAATGAGTTAAGATGACTTTCAATGGTCCTGCATCTAATCTCAGACTTTGCTGATATATTGTTTGCTTTTTGATTAACTTGGGGGCGGGGGTTGGTGAACTTCCCCCTCCCCCTTGATTCTAAGGGAGGATTCTTTGAGAGGGGAAAGGGAAGAGATGTACTAGGAAATTTAGTTGGGAAGGGATGTACCAGAAAATAAAAATAGATAAGAAAATTGCATTTTTTAAATTGATTGAGATTAGACTATGAAGTCTCATCTCTGCCTTCACTCCTACTCACATGCCACTGAAGGAAGCTGGAGAAAAGCATGAATCTGTACTGACTGGTACCACTACAAATTTATGTTATTTAATCTCAAGTGGGCTCTCACTTCAACAAGGCAATCCTTTTACACCTCCCTAATTGATTCACCATCTCACTGAATCACCTCTTCCAAACCTTTTCACCCTCAAATCTCCCATGGCTCCACCTACCTACCCCATCCCCAGTTGAGAACCTTGCCCTATATTTTACTGATAAAATTGAGGTCATTTGCAGAGAACTCCCTCTTCTTCCCTCTTCCTCATCTCACATCACCCAGATGCCTTCTGCCACTTCATCTCTGTCTCACATAACAAGGTGGCTTTTCTCCATGCAAAAACTAACCCTTCTACTTGCTCAAGGGATCTCACTCCTACCTGTCTTCTCTAGTTGATTGCCCCTTTTATAATCCCTACTCTCTCACTTATCTTCAATCTCTCCCTCTCTACTGGCTGCATCTTTACTGTCTACAAGTACATTCATGGCTAATTTGTCCTTAAAAAAACCCTCACTTGGTTGTTGTTTTTGTTGTTTTTGGTTTTTTGTGGGGCGATAAGGGTTAAGTGACTTGCCCAGGGTTACACGGCTAATAAGTGTCAAGTGTCTGAGGCTGGATTCGAACTCAGGTCCTCCTGAATCCAGGGCCGGTGCTTTATCCACTTCGCCACCTAGCTGCCCCCCAATGATCTCTTAATCACCAAATCAAATGGCCTTTGCTCAATCCTCAGGCTCCTTGACCTCTTGGTAGACTTTGACCCCATTGACCACTGGCTTCTCCTTGATACTCTCTTCTCTCTAGATTTTCATGATACCTTTCCCCCCACCCCCAGTTCTCCTCCTCTGACTGCTCCTCAGCCTCCCTTCATCTAGGTCATACCCACCAACCAACCACTGTTGTTCCCCATGACTCTGTTCTGCTCCCTCTTCTCTTGTCATCCCACTTCATCAGTTCCCATGGATTCAGTGACCATTTATATCATCGTGATTCTCAACTCTACTTATCCAACACCAATCTCTCTGCTGACATGTCTCCAATTGCCTACCAGCCATCTCCAACTGTCCAGTAGATGCCTTAAACTCAACATGTCCCCAAATGACTTCATCCTCTTCTTCCTAAAGCCCAGCCCTCTTCCTAACTTTATTGTTGGTAAGGGTGCCAGGATCCACCACCCCCAGTCACCAACACTCCTAACCCAGGAACCCAGGTTCAGGCTCAGCTCCTCCGTCTTATCTACCTCCCCAAGGCATGTTGATTTCACCTTTGCAGCATCTTTTAAATACTCCCCCTTCTCTCTCTGACACTGGTGCAGACCCTCACCCCTTCACGCCATGATTACTGTAATAGCTACTGGTGGGTCTGTGTGCCTTAAGTCTCTCCCCACTGAGGCCATCCTCCATTCAGCCACTGAAGTGATCTTCCCAAAGAGCAGGTCTAACCACATCACCTTCCTATTTAATATTCTCCATTGGCTCCTACTAAATGGAGAATCAAATAGGCTTTTATTCATCCATAACTTGGCTCCTTCCTCCTTTTCAAGTCTTTTGGGGGGGGCAGGGCAATGAGGGTTAAGGGACTTGCCCAGGGTCACACAGCTAGTGTCATGTCTGAGGCTGGATTTGAACTCAGGTTCTCCAGGGGTGCGCCATCCACTGCAGCACCACCTACCTGCCCCTCCAGTCTTCTTATACCTTATATACTATTCTATGATCATTCCAAGGTCCAGTGACTCTGTTCTCCTTGCTGTTTAGATAACAAGACACTCCCATCTCCCAACTCTGTTTCCATGCCTAGAAGTTTTTCTCTCCTCATCTTCTCCTGACTTCCCTTGAGTCTCAGCCAAAATGCCACCTTCTATGGAAAGCCTTTCCCAATCCCCATTAATTCTAGCACCTTCCCACTTTCCATCATCTCCAATTTAACCTATCTCTTGTTTTTGCATATTGTAAAACATTGTGGACATGTAGATTGTAAGTTCCTTGAGGGCAGGGACTATTTTTTGTGTGTGTTAGTGGCACTGTACTTAGTACCTGGGACATAGTAGGTGCTTAATAAATGCTTGTTGACTGATATGAATGAATGTAATGAATGTAACAAGAACTCCATAGATCAGCCCCCAACTAGTGGTCATCCAGCCTCTGCTTGGAGACCTAGGACCGTTCTCATTATTAGGAAGTTCTTGTTTATTTATTGATTGATTTAGTTGTTTTTTTGCAGGGCAGTGAGGGTTAAGCGACTTGCCCAGGGTCATACAGCTAGTAAGTGTCAAGTGTCTGAGACCAATTTGAACTCAGGTCCTCCTGAATCCAGGGCCTGTGCTTTATCCACTGAGCCACCCAACTGCCTCGTGGGAGTTCTCATTTATTTAAAGAGATGAGTTGGTAACCATCCAGCAGACCCAAGCCTGTCTCAGCCAGACATAGTTTACATGACCCTTTAAATAATTAAACTGATCATGAAAATGGCTACTGGGAAGCCTTTGAGACCCAGACCCTGAGGATGGAGCGATGGATTCAGGGAGAGAGGGATGGAAGGAAGGGGGAACTACAGAAAGGTGTGTCAGGACCCTCCGTCTGAGAATGAGAACCTTTCACTGCCTTGGCAACCCATCATATGGGAGCAAGAATGTCACTGATTCAGAGCCCCTTCCCTCCCTTTCCCCTTCCCCTTCCCTCCTTTCTTTCCCCGCCTTGGTTTCTTCAGCGGTGGGGACCACCAACTGGCAGCTGAGGCAAAAGAACCTCCACCTTCCCCTCCACCCAAAAAGAGTCCAGGACTTGTGCCCCTCCCCAGCGGGCCACACGTGAAGTTGATCTTGCAGCTTCAGCCACAGGCAAATCAATGCCCCAACCTTTGACAAGAGTTTCTGGCCAGCTGGCCCAGCCTGGGGGGACCGGGAAGGGGGAGGCTGGAAACGCTTCCTGGAAAATCCAACGTCTGGAGCACTCGCACCAGCATCGTTCTCCCCTGGTGGCCCCAAGTTCGGGGCCAACGCCTCCCCTCCCCACCCCACCATTACAGCACAGCGGGCCAGGGGCGCCCCACCCCTTCTCGCCGCCTGCTGCCTCAAGGGGCCCGCCCCTAATAAGGCAGGGGCTCGCGCTGAGGTACTTTCCAGCCCTAAATCTCGGATCCCGGCCGGGCGGAGCTCCCAGCAGAGCGAGGAGGGTCCCAGCCTCTTACTTCAGTGAGGTTAGACTAAGTAGGAGCTGGCGACACCCAGGCTCCTAGACTTCGGGCAGCCTGCCAGGCCCGGGGCAGATGGAGGGAGTGCCTCTGGGGACGAGGGTGGGAGCAGCTCGCCTCAGTCTAGCCTGGGGAACCCAACTCCGGAGGAGGCCGGCGCCGGGCCGCTTGCTGGACTGTGGCTACCCCATCCCCAAATCAGGTGCGGAGCATCTGTGTGTGTGTGCGCGCGCGCGCGATCCTGTGTCCCAGAGGGATTGCAAGACTCTGGTCTGCGAAACAGGAAGGATCCCCACAAAGAGATATCCCGCCCCCCTCATCCAGGGTGTGGTCAAGGAGCCGTAGGAACGGAAGGGCCTGTTTCCCTTGCAATGTTCCCCTATACCCAATTAGGAGGTACAGTGGAAAGAACACCGACTCTGCAGTCAAAGGGCGTGGGTTCGAATCCGACCTCTTAACACACAGTAACTGACTGGGCAAATCACTCCCCAGTTCTGAACCTTAGTTTCCTCACCTGTAAAACGAGGGCAGCTGAACCAGGTGGGCCACCTCTAGGTCTGGCATCCCTGAATAGTAACAGTGCCTTCCATCGCCCACGGTGCTGATCTCGGACTCGTCGATAAACATTTAGGAACTAGGCACTGTGCTAAGCGCTGAACTGGAAGGAAGAGCCGTTCAGATTCTTGGACTCTCCTCCCCATGGCCCGATTCTCTGACCCCCCCCTCCAACCCCCTCCCAGGAAATTGGGGCCCTGTGCTATTCTTAGATCTCCTAACTCAGGCGAGCTTTTGCCCTTGTCGGGGCTCAGACCTCCATGACAATTCCCAGCTGTCTCCTCACCGATGGGGGGGGGGACTCTCCTTCCCCTTCCCTTCTCCCCCCACCTCACTTTGCCCTTTCTGTGTTGTGTTTCCCCATCAGAATATGTTTTCTATTAGAACATTAGAACATGTTGTTTCTATCTGTATCCCCTCCATCCCAAATGTTCACATGGGCAATTCATGCTGGACCTGTGGTTGAACCTTCCAAGATCCTACTGGTCTGATCAGACATAGTTATGTCATTTTTGTTCTCTTTGAATATGAAGGACAAGGGCTATTTGTAGCCCCATCCTTTGGCACGGTGCCTGACACATGGTAGATGCTTAATGAATGCTCTCCCTCCCCCGCCTCCATCCATCATCCATCCATCTAGCTATAATCAGTCTATCTGTCGGGCTAGCTATCTACCTATCTGTTTATTGTCTCTAGCTAGCTATGCAATGTCTCTGGCTAAGGTTATGGACAGTCTCTGTAGCTGGATCTCCCCCAGGACAAATAGGGAGTTAAAGGAGAGGTTTTCCCCTGGGGGATGCTTCCCCTTCTCAGAAGAGGTTGGACCTTTCAGGATGGGCCTCTCTTCTTTGAGAGTCTGGGGGTAATCTCACTGTCCTTTCCTGGTCTGAGCGGTGACCCTGCCCTCAGGATCAGTTTCAATGACCATACTCTTAGAACCTTTGTCTGCCTAAAGCTTCAAGGCCCTTATCCTGGCTCTGGCCATCTGAGGGTAGGAAATAAGGCCAAAGGGCTGACCCGGCTCAATTCTGGCTTCTTCTGTAGATGAGGATTGGCATTTACATACCAGATGTAAATGCAGGCAAGCACTCATGGGAACTGGATTGGGAGGGAACACAAGAAGAATCAGGGAGGATGAAGAGGGAGGTTAAAGAGCAAGCTGAGAAGAGTCAGAGGGGCAGAGGATCATGGGGAAAGGTCAGTCTATGCCAAGGGCAGGAGAACCTGGGGGAAGCTGGGTAAGAAGGAAGGGCTAGGAAAGGAGGAAGAGGAGCAGGAACAGGAGCAGGAGCCAGGACAGAAGGTAGAGGAGCAGTCTTCTTGAGTATAGAACCCCTCCATCTCTCATATCTATGTTTTCCAGCATCCTTAAAGGCTCAGTTCAGCTGAAGCTCAGATGTTAATGTCCTTAGTTAAAAGGTTTCAAGTGGGCAATAAAAATCTTGGATCCTTTTTCCCCAGATAGAATTAATTCAGAGACAAGCAACCAGAAGACTTCAGACCCTTCCAAAGAGGAAATATTTTCCAGGAAATTTCATACTTTGTTGAAGAACCAGGGGAAAAAAGGCAAGAACAGCATTCTCACCTGCTGGGGACCAAATTTTTCTATCTTGCAAAGGAAAGTTCACATGCTTTGGGGCAATGCCTGGGCACGCCTTCCGTAGAAGCTTTCTTTGATAACAGGAGGGACGGCAGAACTGCTTGTCCATGATTTGGCTTCTGCCTTCTCTGTCAAGGTGAATGATCTCTGGACTGGAAAGGTCTGAGGAAAAATGATTATGAGGGAGTTGTAAGCCAAGATAAGTAGGGAGATAGTAATAGAGTACCCAGAGGCCTTTGACAATCTGTTTCACCAGGTCCAGGTGAACTACATGGGGAGGGTGTAATTACTGAGCTGCTATCAGTGATCATTCAGACATTGTAGAAAACTGGAAGGAAAGTACCATATTCAAGAAGGATAAAGATCCCAATTTTTAAAAAGCAGAACATAAAGTCTCTAAATTATAGGCCAAAGAGCTTTCCCTCAATTTCTGGCAACACTATATAATGTGTTATAAAAGGGATGAGTAGAGAAGAATTAGAAAATGAAGCAGTGACCACAAAAGAGACAGGGCAGCTTCATCAAGAATGAGTCAGGGGAGGGGTAGCTACATGGCGCAGTGGTTAAAGCACCGGCCCTGGAGTCAGGAGTACCTGAGTTCAAATCCGGCCTCAGACACTTGACACTTACTAGCTGTGTGACTGTGGGCAAGTCACTTAACCCCCATTGCCTAAAAAAAAAAAAAAAAAAAAAAAAAAAGAATGAGTCAGGGGGGCAGCCAGGTGGCCCAGTGGATAAAGCACCAGCCCTGTATTCAGGAGGACCTGAATTCAAATGTGACCTCAGACATTTGATACTTACTAGTTGTGTGACCCTCATTGCCCCTCAAAAAAAAGAGGGGCAGCTAGGTGGCACAGTGGATAGAGCACCGGCCCTGGAGTCAGGAGGACCTGAGTTCAAATCTGACCTCAGACACTTAACACTTACTAGCTGTGTGACCCTGGGAAAGTCACTTAACCCCAATTGCCTCACTAAGAAAAACAAAACAAAAAAAAACAAACAAACAAAAGAGTCAGGCCAAACCGCTTGACTTTCCTTTCCTGATGGGGTCACTAAACTGGGAGATCTAAGCAATAGTACAGATAGAGTTTGCCTAAATGTTAGCAAAGCATTTGACAGAGTCCCTCAGGTAGGTAAAAATAAGAGCCTGGCTGGAAAAAAAAAGCAAAAATAGGTGGGATTAGGTAGAAAAGCTGGAGAAAAGTGTCTATGTTCCAAAGAACTGCTTTTTTTTTTTTTTTTTGGGTGAGGCAATTGGGGTTAAGTGACTTGCCCAGGGTCACACAGCTAGTAAATGTCAAGTGTCTGAGACTGGATTTGAACTCGGGTACTCCTGAATCCAGGGCCAGTGCTCTATCCACTGCGCCACCTAGCTGTGCCCCCCCCCCAAGGAACTGCATTTTTAAAAAATCCTAATAGTATTTTCTTTTCTTCCAGTTACATGTAAAGATAGTTTTCAACATTCTTTTTTATACAAGGAACTACTTTTTAATAGTGCTAATACAATGTGGATCCAGGATTCTCTCCTCACACTAGCCTTGCCTCAGGGAGGAGAGGGTGAAAAGAGGGGGAAGAGAAGAGGTGGGAGGGAGGAGAAGAGAGAAAGAGGCAAGTTGAGGAGGGGAGAGAAGAGGGAGATCAAGGGCAACAGAAGGGAAGAGAAGGATAAAAAAAGAGGGATGGGCAAAGAAGAGAGGATGGGGGCAGGGGGTGAGTGAAAGAAGGAAGGGAGAAGGAGAGAGGAGACATGGGAAGATCAGAAAAGGAGAGAGGAGAGAGATGGGACAGCAGAGGAGGGGCAGGGGTAGAGGTGGAGGGATGGACAGGGGAAAGGGCATGGGAGATGAAGGGGGAAGAAAGAAAGGAGAGAGAAGGGAGAGAGACAGACAGAGAGAGAGAGGCAGAGTCCCCTGCCCTTGCAATCTTCTAAGCTTCCTATGATTGAGGAAATGGGAGAAGAGAGGAAGTCCTAAGAGGACCCTGTTATCTGACATTAGGAGGAGGGTGCCCTTGGCAGGGGAGGAGGTGGTATGGCATATAGAAAGGCAGTACTTATGGTGCCCCAGAAGGGCCAAAAGTCCAGGGACAGGCAGTGGGCTGGGTGCCTGGCTGGCTGCAAGAGCTTTTATGTCCCTGGTTCTGGCTTAGATGGGTACCCACCTGGTCCCTGGAGCTGGGACTAAGGAATGAGTGGGAGATCTGGGATTGGAGATGAAGTCATGCCCACTAAGAAACCCCCACAAGCAGGGGGGCCACTCTGAGGGCCCCTTCCTCAAGCCTCCTTTGGCTCCCACCAGCCAATGGGTCAGTCACTTCTGTAGCATCTTACTGCCTACTCCACCTCCCCTCTACACACCCTTGGCCTTGAGAAAACCAGCCCAGAAATGGAAAGTGACAGGCTAGGCCAGGGGCTCTAATTGGGAAAAGGCTTATATGTGCATGGGTCATGAGACTGAGAGAGGAGACAGAGCCAGGCCCTGGGGACACCCCCACAGACAAGTTCCCCCCCCCCCCGCCCCCGCAGCACTCTGCCCTCCCGTCCTCCCCCTTCCTGCTGGAGAAATGCCTGTCACTTTGGTGTTTCTGTAAATAAACCACAGCTTCTGCCCTTTGGGGGAAGGAAATTCAATCTCTGCACACCACGGGGAGAGCCAGAGACTTCTGGATTTGGCATCTCGCTTCATGGCTCCTAAGCTGAGTGGTCTGGGGGATGCTGGCTGGAGCTGGAGCAGTAGGAATCAGCTCCTCACTTCCCAACACACATTCATAAATACATACTGCACCAGCTCTCACCAGCACGATCCCCTGGTGCAGTTCGACGGAGACCTGTGTAACCCTTGGCAAATTCACGTGCTCATAGAACTAGAGCTGAAAGGGACGTCAAAGACCTTCTCGTCCAACCCCCTCGTTTTATAGGTGGGGACTCAAGATCTGGAGAGATGAAATGATTTGCCCTAAGTTGTGCAAGCGGTAAGTGTCAGAGGTAGGATTTGAACCAAAGCCTTCCAGTGGGAAAGCAAGCACTCCCCATTACACTAGGCTATCCTTTCTTAAAAAAAAAAAAAGTTTTAGATTTTTTTTAACATTGCCATCAAGTCCCAATGACCCCCTCAGGCACAATGGAATAGAAAGTGCCATTAAGAAAAACAAACAAACAAAATGCATACATTGGCAACGCTGGATCTACAATCCATGGCCTCTCTACACAGAGATGTATTTTCGCCACTGGGCTTTGGAAGTCTATTGTCACTGCTTGCATTCATCGTGTTCCACATTGATGGAATGCGGATAAATAAACCACAGAAGGTTATTTCCCCTTACCATACATAGAATGGAAGCTCCTTTCAAAAACAGACTATATCTTCTTCTTCTCCTTCTTTTTCACAATGAAGGTTAAGTGACTTGCCCAGGGTCACAAAGTTAGTAGTGTCAAGTGTCTGAGGCTGGATTTGAACTCAGGGTCCTCCTGAATCCAGGGCCGGTGCTTTATCCACTGTACCACCTAGCTACCCCGACTATTTCTTCTTTTGCTTGTATCCCCTATCAACTAGCACAATGACTGGTACATAGTTGTTGTTTGTCCTTCATTCTCAAAGAGGACCTTGACATCAGGAGATGATGTAATGACTTGCAGCAAATTGGATTTTTGAGAGAGGGCTATGCAAGGTCACCAGCCTCACTCTCTCTTCCAGAACCATCTGAGTCCAGTGGCAAGATATACATCAGGTTGACTGGAGATGGCCTTGGATTTAAGGCAATTGGGGTTAAGTGACTTGCCCAGGGTCACACAGCTAGTAAGTGTCTGAAGTGAGATTTGAACTCAGGTCCTCCCAACTTCAGGGCCAGTGCTCTATCCACCTAGCTGCCCCTTGGTAAATAGTAGAGGCCTAATGAAAGTATGTTGTAATTTGGTCCCAAAGAAGGCACTTCCCCCATTTTTTTGCAGGAACTGGGGACTATGGGTTTCGAATCCTTACATACAGCACCAGATTTTTCGATATATTGGTTGGTCTGGCTGAAATTTTTTCTCTTTTTTTATTCTTTGTTATAAGGCAGTGGCTCTCACTCCAGAGACCCCAGAGGGTCTGTGAGATCAAAACTACTTTCATCATAATCATATATTTTAATTTTTAATTTGGTAAATATTGATAGAACCCACATAAACAAACTCAGGGGCTGGGATCCTCAATAATTTGTAGAATTGTAAAGGGGTTGAGGAAGTCCACCAGTGTTACATATACTTTCATACTTTTTCAATGTATTGATCTAATGTGCTGTGTGAGTAAACCTAAGAGGATTCCCCCACCCCCACCCCCGCACACACACACCTTTTCTCTTTTTTGCCTTAAAGAATACTCCAGTATTTTTTATACCATGTGGCTCTCTGGAACGGGAAAGAGAGGAATGCTGGGGGATACTATGGCGATGTCTCCAGAAATCCATCTTTCTGCAAGATCAAATCAACTCTGAAACTCATGCCTCCTCGGTACTACTTGTCCTTTGGGACCCTCCCTTTGATTGAAAAGGGTGGAGGGCGGACCTTGGACAGTTCCTCCCAGAGCCTAGGGCAGACATCTTATTATTTCCCATCCGGATGCAAGACTCTGTCTGCCCCAACCCCAATCCCCCCTCTCTTTTCAGTTTCTTTATATGCCTTGTGTTTCCCCATTAGGGAGGCAATTCCTTGAGGGCAGGGTCTGTCTTTTGCCTTTCTCTGTATCCCCAGTACTGGTACACAATAAGTGCTTAATAAATGTTTGTTGAATGACTTTTTAAAAATGTATCAATAAAAACTTTTTTTTTAACGGGTGTAAAGGGACCCAGAGACCAAAAAAATTTTAGACCTGCTGTTATATAAGAGATTGATTTCTGGGTGAGAGAGGAGAACGATACATTAGAAAATATAGCTGATATTTTTAAAAAAATTAAAAATGTATTTTAAAATGTTAATGGTTGGGGCAGCTAGGTGGGGCAGTGGATAAAGCACCGACCTTGGATTCAGGAGGACCTGAGTTCAAATCCGACCTCAGACACTTGACACTCACTGGCTGTGTGACCTTGGGCAAGTCGCTTAACCCCCATTGCCCTGCAAAAAAAAAATGTTAATGGTTGTTGAATTGAATTTTTAGGGCTGTCATGACAACATTCGTCCTGGTTCTTCTTTCCCTACTCTGCATCAGTTCATATAGGTCTTCCCTAGTTTCTCCGAATTCTGTTTATTTACTGATTCTTTCCCAGTCAGTCCACAAGCATTTATTAAGTGCTTACAATGTGCCAGGCATTGAGCTAACTGCTGAGAATACAAAGAATGATCAAAAACAGCCCTGCTTTCAAAAAGTTTACATTCTAAGCAGCAAGATAGTAGGTAAATAACTGTGTACAAACAAGATATACACAGGGAAGATCCAAGGTGAGCCAGCAGCCGAGGTGGAGCGGGCAAGCTGTGAAAGTCTCACTGCAGAAGGTGGGCTTTGAGCTGAGTCTTACAAGAAGCCAAGGAAGCCAGAAAATGGAGGTGAGGATATTTCAAGCATGGGGGATAGCCAAGACACAAGCTCGGAGTCTGGAGATGAAGGGCTGTTTTCAAGAAAAATCAAATGGATCAGCTGCTGTTGTTCAGTCCAGTCCAGCTCTTTGTGACCCCATTTGGGGTTTTCTTGGCAAAGACACTGGAGTGGTTTACTATTTCCTTCTCCAGCCCATTTTACAGATCAGGGTGAAGTGACTTGCCCAGGGTCACACAGCTAGTGAGTGTCTGAGGCCAAATTTGAACTCAGGTCTTCCTGATTCCAGGACAAGCATGCTATCCTTCAATGGGTCACCACCCTAAATTAATTCCTATCCCCTTTTCGACCCTGCTGCCCCAGGATGAGGACATATGGCAGAAGTTGGATGTGTAGTTCGCCTGGAGTTGAGGCTACATGAGACCTGGGTTGTGAATAGGTCTCCTTGTTCCCAAATGGAAACAGGGGGAGGTGGAGGGGTGATGTCCGGCCCCAAAATAAACAGTGGCCCTGAGAACATCCTGAATTCTCAGGCCTTCTAAGTGGAGGCCCCAGCAAAGCTTGGCTGGTGGAAGTCCCAAGGTCCCACCTCCCCGCCCCCCCCCGGGGCTCAGCTGAGCTCTGAGCTCTGTGGATATTTCTAAAGTGCGTGTGGGAGGTGGGGTAAGGGGGAGGCACCCAAGGTCTGGCCATATGTTTCCCTGAGCCTTTGGAGGGAAGGGGCCAGGGGAGACCCAAGGACAGCACATAGGGGGACTCTCTTGGGTTGAGAGGCCCCAGGGATATGGCACATAAGGGAGGGGACCACCCTTTCATGTTATTCATATGGAAGGGACAGAGAAACTTGCAACAGATCAAGACACAGTGAGGGAGATTCAGAACTGGCTAGATGTTTAGATACAAAGAGTGGGCTTTGAGGCTCTAACGTTAGCTTGGAAGAAGGGGTCCCAATGCTTTCTTTCATTTTTATCAGCGCCTCCTATGAAGGCACGGGAGGCAGACTCATCAACTTTGCTGACAGCACAAAAATGGAGGAAGGCTGTCTCTAACACAATGGCTGATAGGGTCAGGATTCGGAAAGATCTCAGCAAGCTAGAGCCTTGGGTCTAATATAATCGATGTTATTTTAATTAGGCTAAAGGGAAAGTCTTACACTATCAACAAATCACAACAAAAATATAACTTTGACCTAAAGATCCAGAGGCATGGCTAGGAAGAGGTTTACCTGAAAATTTAGGAGACCATGAGCCCAGTAAATACCAACAGTGTAATATGGAAGTTTAAAAAGTTAATAGAATTTTAATTGGACATTGGCTCCCATTGAGCAAAGCAGAAGGACCAGAACTAGACAGGGGAGGGTCAGATCACATCTGGAGGCTGGGTTCAGCTCCATCAACTACATGTGTGAAAGGCACTGAGGAGCTTGGGGGTGACCAGAACAAGACAACCAGAACTGTTCAGGGTCTTAAGTTAATGATGTACTTCAGTTAAATAATAATAGCTAACATTTATAGAGTGCCTGCTATGGGCCAGTGTTAAGGGCTAAAATTCTAGCTAGTCTGTCTAAAATATTTAATGAGTGGTCGCCAATAAATTATAAGCTTTAGCAAGAGTTAGACTTTTAAGCATTTATTAAGGAGAATAAGAATTTGGTAAAGAGAGAGAGAAAGGTCTAGATTCCTATCTATTAAAGGGAGAGCACATTTCTAGCTCCGCTCTCCACCAGAGTCCAAAGGAAAGAGCGCGAGACTGAGCGCCAGTCTCTTCCTTCCTCCTCCCACTAGTCCGCGTCACTTCCTGACTCCTGAAGAAAAGACTCCTGGTCTTGCCCTCAAAGACCTTCGCCTCATGGGCAGAACTCTTCTACAGTAAGTATCCAGCAGGTGGCGTTATTCCAATCGTTACAGTCCCCCCTGTTGTTCCTCAAGAAACAAAATGTTTCCTTGACGGAACAGTAAAAAGAATATAATAACTATTGCTAACTAATAATATGTGAACAACAATATAGAAAAGGAAGAGAGGAAAGTTTTGTTCAGAGGGGTGATTTTTTTTTTGTCCTCATGAACCGACGCTTTGACATTGGTCTTGCAAAGGGAGGGCCTCTGCAGAGAATACATGTTACAGATGGTGTATATTATAACAGAAAGAGAAAAAAAAACACAACAAAAACAACAAATCAAAACTGTTCATTTAAAGTCTCTGAAAGTCTTTTCTCAGATGTCCTCTAGGTGTAGTCGTGGAATGGAAGTCTTTTCAGGGGTTGATGTGTGGATGCTGGTAATCAGCCAGGAAAATTTCCTACAAAATTGAGCTTAACACAACTTTAAAACAGCTTTGTCAATAATCAAATCAAACAATGAAAGTTCTCAAAAACATGTCTAAGGGAATACAGAATCTTAGTCGTTACACATGAAACATATAATAAAACAAAAATTGAAACATTCTTTAAAATTATAATCTTACTATAGTCCCCCCTTATGGAGGGTAATTGAGAAGACAATTGCTGCGATATTAATTTTTAAAAATAATTTTTATCTTTGTTTCATCACTTTTTGCATCATCTGCCTAATTATCCTCATGCCATTATGAGAAATTAGAAAATCTAATATAATTGGTAACAGGTGTCAAGGCCAAATTCAACACTGTTATTTATCATGACACCTGAGATAATTATGGGGGTTACCATAAAAGAACAGAGAAATGATGGGATATGAGCATTCCCACACTTGAGCAATATGTACTGCCCATACAGTATGCCAGGCTTAAAATAGGTGGATGGAATATATGTCCATGCCACCGAACATATTGGAAGAAACTGAGTCAGACTTAATCAGATGCATGGGATTGAGATGTCCATGGCATCAGGCATATAGGAGGGAGCATAGAAGCCAGGTGTAGAAGTGAGATGGGTGGGATGAATACTTCCAGCCATCTGTACAATATTGTGGGGAAAATAAAATAAAATATTAAACCAAGAGAATCCAACCTCAACAATAGTCAAAAGCCGTTCTCTCAGCCATACCTTGACTTCATGCATGTCTCCCCTCATGTGACAGTTCAGTGTCTGCTCTTACATGTATTTCTCATTTTGTGATTGGATGGCATCTTGGCCAACTGGCATCTGATAACTCAGAATAACGGCAATTAATGTCTTAAATGATAAATTCCCATAATTTAAAATCTCATATGGATTTAAAAATTGAGGATAATAAATGATTGCAAAAAATGTGAATACATCTTGACTCAGAACACAATATATAGTATATAATTATGCAACAATTTCAAATAATACCCCTTTTTTAACTTAGTATACAATTACTTTTTTGAAAAATCAGAACATATTTAAATACAAGTTAAAGCACAACAGAATCTCAAAGAAAACTTTTTTTTTTTAAAAAAGAAAACTTTTACAAATGTTCCCCTCTTTTTTTTTTTTTTTTTGGAATATGCTTATCAAAAATAATACTTCTAGAATCAATTTACACTTGCCATGGCAACCAATTTGCCAGGGAAATGCTTTAAAGAGTTTGATCAAATAATCAGTTGAGGAAAAAAAAATAACAAAAACAAACAACTCAGAATATGGGAGCACAATACTCCTAGAATTAACATTGTATTATGAAATCAAAACCATGTTTCAAAATTAGATAGATGAATGAATAGAAGAAAATACACGTGGAATAATAAAAGACAATGAAATTCAAACTAGGGAAATCTAAATGAATATGAATTTAATATTAATAAGAGTACTATAAAATATAAACTTGATCACATGACTATAAAAAGCTTTTACAAATATTCTCCTTGTTTTAAAAACTAAGTATAAGACACAATCTCAAAAGCATGAAAATCTCTATGAAAATAAACCCATACCATTAATTTCAAAATGTATATATAATAGCATAGAAATCCTATGTAACCTCTGAACTGATACTATTACTCTGAGTGAATTCAGAACACTTTTGATTCCGATATCTAAAATCCCCAATACTCATATCAATACCTTGCTGTTTACTTCTACATTTCTGTAAAATATATATACTTCCATGGCAAAAGAAGCGGAGTCTTGAACTATGGTGATGATTGTCATTCTCATTCAGCTTAAGGTTTTCTTCTTTAACCCCTCTATATTGTCTGTCAGTGTTTTCACCATACAAATGCTTTATAAGATTACTAATTAAAGACAAAAGCAGGTTAGCAAAATTATGAACAAATCGAGCATATCTGGAATTTAAAGGGTTTTCTAAGATTGTCTCAGAAGCACAGCCAGGCCGGGGAAGGGCTGAGCCTGAAGCTGCAAATGCAGGTACAGAAAGTTGAGCATGCGCATCAGATCTCTGGACTTCCCAGGCAGGGGAAGCTATGGGCTTGGCCATAGGAGGAGTAGAGGGTGGGGTCTGGAGAGGAGGGGAGGGACCAGAGCAATTTGAATCAGACTTGATTTTGAACTCAGGCCTGGATTCCTCTTCCCCCACTTTGCCTCCAGGTGCTAGGGGATTAAAAGCTTCTAGAGGGTGGGTCATTGCCTCCAGGCATGCAAAATTAGAGCAACAATTAGTGTTAGAATTGGGAAAAGCTGCAGGAATCTCTTCAGGTTTCTCTGAAAAAGCATGGTTGGGAGAGGGAGAGATATTTCCTTGTGTGAGTAAGTTGCTGGCTCTTTTAACAAAAATAAAAAGAAAAATAGAAAATCCACAAAAACAAAGCATTAACATGATCTTATCTCCCATTTGTCTGGTTAAACAGACTAAAATCAAAAATAGGGTAATTAGGGAGTTTAAAAGGTCCATTCGAAAAAATTTAAAGGAAAACACAGCCAGTGCGCCAGTACTTAGCAGTTAAAGGGAGAGGGAGGGGAAATTTCTTACCCAACCAGCAGATCAGAAGACTGAGGGTTAGCTTTCCTCTTCGTGGTCAGCCATCTGTTAAGGGCTAAAATTCTAGCTAGTCTGTCTAAAATATTTAATGAGTGGTCGCCAATAAATTATAAGCTTTAGCAAGAGTTAGACTTTTAAGCATTTATTAAGGAGAATAAGAATTTGGTAAAGAGAGAGAGAAAGGTCTAGATTCCTATCTATTAAAGGGAGAGCACATTTCTAGCTCCGCTCTCCACCAGAGTCCAAAGGAAAGAGCGCGAGACTGAGCGCCAGTCTCTTCCTTCCTCCTCCCACTAGTCCGCGTCACTTCCTGACTCCTGAAGAAAAGACTCCTGGTCTTGCCCTCAAAGACCTTCGCCTCATGGGCAGAACTCTTCTACAGTAAGTATCCAGCAGGTGGCGTTATTCCAATCGTTACACCAGACACCATGCTAAGTGCTTTCCAATGATTATCTCATCTGATCCTCAAAGCAACCTTAGGAGGTGGGGGCTGTGAACATACCATTTTACAGATGGGGAAACTGAGGCAAACAGAGGTCAAATGGTTTGCTCAGGGTCACACAGCTAGTAAGTATCTGAGGGCAGATTTGAACTCTGGTCTTCCCAACTCCAAGCCTGGTGCTCTATGCACCACATGTTGGAGTTGTTCAGTCCTTTCAGTCATGTCAGACTCTCTGTGACCCCATTTGGGGTTTTCTTGGCTAAGATGCTGCAGTGCTTTTCCATTTCCTTCTTCAGCTCATTTTTTTTTTTTTTAGTGAGGCAAGTGGGGTTAAGTGACTTGCCCAGGGCCACATAGCTGGCAAGTGTTAAGTGTCTGAGGCTGGATTTGAACTCAGGTCCTCCTGACTCCAGGGCCGGTGCTCTATCCACTGCGCCACCTAGCTGCCCCTCTCTTCAGCTCATTTTACAGATGAACAAACTGATGCAAACAGAGGGAAGTGGCTTGTCCAGGGTCATACCGCTAGAGAGTGTCTGAGGCTGGATTTGAACTCAGGAAGATGAGTCTTCCTGACTCCAAGCCTAGTGCTCTATTTGCTACACCTACCAGTTGCCGATTTACCAAGTATTTGATTAACTGAAGTGCCAGGCATTGTGCTAGGTATGGAGTACAGACACTGTTAAGGGTTAAAATTCTAGCTAGTCTGTCTAAAATATCTAATGAGTGGTCGCCAATAAATTATAAGCTTTAGCAAGAGTTAGACTTTTAAGCATTTATTAAGGAGAATAAGAATTTTGTAAAGAGAGAGAGAAAGGCCTAGATTCCTATCTATTAAAGAGAGAGCACATTTCTAGCTCCGCTCTCCACCAGAGTCCAAAGGAAAGAGACCGAGACTGAGCGCCAGTCTCTTCCTTCCTCCTCCCACTAGCCCGCGTCACTTCCTGACTCCTGGTCTTGCCCTCAAAGACCTTCCCTTCATGGGCAGAACTCCTCTACAGTAAGTATCCAGCAGGTGGCGTTATTCCAATCGTTACAGTCCCCCCTGTTGTTCCTCAAGAAACAAAATGTTTCCTTGACGGAACAGTAAAAACAATATGATAACTATTGCTAACTAATAATATGTGAACAACAATATAGAAAAGGAAGAGAGGAAAGTTTTGTCCAGAGGGGCAATTTTTTTTTTTGTCCTCATGAACCGACGCTTTGACATTAGTCTTGCAAAGGGAGGGCCTCTGCAGAGAATACATGTTACAGATGGTGTATATTATAACAGAAAGAGAAAAAAACCAACAAAAAGAACAAATCAAAACTGTTCATTTAAAGTCTCTGAAAGTCTTTTCTCAGATGTCCTCTAGGTGTAGTCGTGGAATGGAAGTCTTTTCAGGGGTTGATGTGTGGATGCTGGTAATCAGCCAGGAAAATTTCCTACAAAATTGAGCTTAACACAACTTTAAAATAGCTTTGTCAATAATCAAATCAAACAATGAAAGTTCTCAAAAACATGTCTAAGGGAATTCAGAATCTTAGTTGTTACACATGAAACATATAATAAAACAAAAATTGAACCATTCTTTAAAATTATAATATTACTATAGTCCCCCCTTATGGAGGGTATTTGAGAAGACAATTGCTGCGATATTAATTTTTAAAAATAATTTTTATCTTTGTTTCATCACTTTTTGCATCATCTGCCTAATTATCCTCATGCCATTATGAGAAATTAAAAAATCTAATATAATTGGTAACAGGTATCAAGGCCAAATTCAACACTGTATTTATCATGACACCTGAGATAATTATGGGGGTTACCATAAAAGAACAGAGAAATGATGGGATATGAGCATTCCCACACTTGAGCGATATGTACTGCCCATACAGTATGCCAGGCTTAAAATAGGTGGATGGAATATATGTCCATGCCACCAAACATATTGGAAGAAACTGAGTCAGACTTAATCAGATGCATGGGATTGAGATGTCCATGGCATCAGGCATATAGGAGGGAGCATAGAAGCCAGGTGTAGAAGTGAGATGGGTGGGATGAATACTTCCAGCCATCTGTACAATATTGTGGGGAAAAAGAGAATAAAATATTAAACCAAGAGAATCCAACCTCAACATTTGTCAAAAGCCGTTCCCTCGGCCATACCTTGACTTCATGCATGTCTCCCCTCATGTGACAGTTCAGTGTCTGCTCTTGCATGTATTCCTCTTGTGATTGGATGGCATCTTGGCCAACTGGCATCTGATAACTCAGAATAAAGGCAATTAATGTCTTAAATGATAAGTTCCCATAATCCAAGTCTCATATGTATTTAAAAATTGAGGATAATAAATGATTGCAAAAAATGTGAATACATCTTGACTCAGAACACAATATATAATTATGCAACAATTTCAAATAATATCTTTTTTTTTACTTAGTATACAATTACTTTTGTGAAAAATCTGAACATATTTAAATACAAGTTAAAGCACAACACAATCTCAAAGACAACTTTTACAAATGTTCCCCTCTTTTTTTTTTTTTGAATATGCTTATCAAAAATAATACTTCTAGAATCAATTTACACTTGCCATGGCAACCAATTTGCCAGGGAAATGCTTTGAAGAGTTTGATCAAATAATCAGTTGAGAAAAAATAACAAAAACAAACAACTCAGAACATGGGAGCACAATACTCCTAGAATTAACATTGTATTATGAAATCAAAACCATCTTGCAATTTTTAAAAATTAGATAAATGTATAGAAGAAAATACACATGGAACAATAAAAGACAGTGAAATTCAAACTAAGGAAATCTAAATGAGCATGAACTTAATATTAATGAGTATTACAAAATATAAACTTGATCGCATGACTATAAAAAGCTTTTACAAATATTCTCCTTGTTTTAGAAACTAAGTATAAGACACAATCTCAAAAGCATTAAAATCTCTATGAAAATAAACCTATACCATTAATTCCAAAATGTATATGTAATAGCATAGAAATCCTATGTAACCTCTGAACTGACATTAATAATCTGAGTGAATTCAGAACACTCTTGATTCCGATATCTAAAATCCCCAATACTCATATCAATACCTTGCTGCTTACTTCTACATTTCTGTACAATATATATCCTTCCATGCCAAAAGAAGCATTGTCTTGAACTATGTTGATGATTGTCATTCTTATTCAGCTTAAGTTTTTCTTCTTTAACCCCTCTATATTGTCTGTCAGTCTTTTCACCATACAAATGCTTTATAAGATTACTAATTAAAGACAAAAGCAGGTTAGCAAAATTATGAACAAAACGAGCATATCTGGAATTTAAAGAGTTTTCTAAGATTGTCTCAAAAGCACAGCCAGGCCGGGGAAGGGCTGAGCCTGAAGCTGCAAATGCAGGTAGAAAAAGTTGAGCATGCGCATCAGATCTCTGGACTTCCCAGGCAGGGGAAGCAATGGGCTTGGCCATAGGAGGAGTAGAGGGTGGGGTCTGGAGAGGAGGGGAGGGACCAGAGCAATTTGAATCAGACTTGATTTTGAACTCAGGCCTGGATTCCTCTTCCCCCACTTTGCCTCCAGGTGCTAGGGGATTAAAAGCTTCTAGAGGGTGGGTCATTGCCTCCAGGCATGCAAATTAGAGCAACAATTAGTGTTAGAACTGGGAAAAGCTGCGGGAATCTCTTCAGGTTTCTCTGAAAAAGCATGGTTGGGAGAGGGAGAGATATTTCCTTGTGTGAGTAAGTTGCTGGCTCTTTTAACAAAAATAAAAAGAAAAATAGAAAATCCACAAAAACAAAGCATTAACATGATCTTATCTCCCATTTGTCTGGTTAAACAGACCAAAATCAAAATAGGATAATTAGGGAGTTTAAAAGGTCCATTCGAAAAAATTCAAAGGAAAAACACAGCCAGTACACCAGTACTTAGCAGTTAAAGGGAGAGGGAGGGGAAATTTCTTACCCAACCAGCAGATCAGAAGAAGACTGAGGGTTAGCTTTCCTCTTCGTGGTCAGCCATCTGTTAAGGGTTAAAATTCTAGCTAGTCTGTCTAAAATATCTAATGAGTGGTCGCCAATAAATTATAAGCTTTAGCAAGAGTTAGACTTTTAAGCATTTATTAAGGAGAATAAGAATTTTGTAAAGAGAGAGAGAAAGGCCTAGATTCCTATCTATTAAAGAGAGAGCACATTTCTAGCTCCGCTCTCCACCAGAGTCCAAAGGAAAGAGACCGAGACTGAGCGCCAGTCTCTTCCTTCCTCCTCCCACTAGCCCGCGTCACTTCCTGACTCCTGGTCTTGCCCTCAAAGACCTTCCCTTCATGGGCAGAACTCCTCTACAGTAAGTATCCAGCAGGTGGCGTTATTCCAATCGTTACAACACAAAAATGAACTGGTCCTTGCCCTCAGAGGGGTTACAATTTATAGGGAGCACATGATACCAACAAAAGAAATACAGAGTAATTTTAACAACTTGGGAAACCCAAAGGGCTTCATGTAAGAGGTGGCTTGAGCTGAGTCTTCAAGGGATCTAGGGATTTCACAAGAGGGAGGTGAGGAGGGAGGGCATTCTAGGCATGGGGCAGCCAGTGAGTGGACAACAGCAGCTGGCCAGTTTGACTGGCACGTGGAATATGACAAGGAGACTTCTGTGTGGTAAGCCCGAAAAATAAAGCGTAAAGGGCTTTAAAGGTCTTTGGATTGCACCCTTGAGACAACAGGGTGTTTTTTGAACAGGCCAGATTTAGGCAGCTCAGTGGCAAGTGGAGAGAGAGTGCCAGACCTGGATTCAGGAAGACCAAAGTTCAAATCCAGCCTCACACTCTTACTAGCTGTGTGACACTCAATGAACTTCTGTCTGCCTCAGTTTCTCCATTTGCAAAATGGGGATGATCATAAGGCCGTCCTTCCATTGTTGTGTGTAAGGATCAAATGAGACAATATTTGTAAAGCACTTAATACATAGTTACATGTAGGTACTAAATAAATCAGTATACAGTTGGTGCTATATAAATGCTTGTTTCCTTTCCTTCCCATTTCTATGTCAGGGATATCCCTTTAGTAGCTGTGCAAAGGGGGAGAGGGAAGATGGGAAGACCAAATAGGGGGCTATTTTGATAGTCCAGGTGGGGGCTGAATTAATGTATGTAGCCATACATTAATTTTTGTAAGTTTTATAAGCCAGAAAGCACTTTCTAAGGCTTAGTGTGTCCTATAAATGTCGGCCACGATTATTATTAAAAGGGTCAGACAATTCTGAACAACAGCCAGCATGGGTCACATACAGCTGAGCTATTTGACACCATTATAACCAGAAGATTTCATGCCGAGGACACGACTTCCTTAACCCAGCCGGTCTTCCAGGCCTGGGGCCATCTGGGGAGGCAGGGGCACTCCCAGAGGCCACTCCGTGTTCCTCACATATATAATTCATCAACAGAGCCATCATTACCGTGCCTGCACGTGCCCAGCTTAATTACTGACAGAGGGAGTTTCCATTTTGGGATCCTTGTTTAGAAATAGTGTCTTCTGTGAGGATGTCTTGAAATCTGCCTTTGTTAGGGACACCCATTCTGGGCCTCTTCCCTGCCTACCTTTCCCTAGCCCTCTCGGGTGTGTGAGGGGCACGAGGGGAAAGGGTCCTGACCTCCCTCTCCTTCCCCAGTCCATGGGGGTTTTCCTTTGGTCTGGGAGCTGTGGGAGGCTGGCAGGCTGGGGACGTGTGTGTGCGCGCTGGGTTTCAGCCCACATTTGGTCACCCCAGCACTATGATTTTATTGGGAACTTTGACCCAGGCAGTGCAGATCACTGTCCATACCCCGACCCTTGCCCTAATGTGTTGGCAGGTCCCAACAGTCATTCACCTCCTGGAAACCGAGGAGAGATTCTCTTCTCAATGCCCCTCCCCATCCTCCCCTCCCACCGCCTCCCCTCTCCAGAGAGAGGGTTCATAGAGTAGCCCACAGTCCTGAAGGAATGAACGAAGGACTCTCCCAAACAATGAGGCGCTGTGTCCCCCAGGGAGGGGGGTGGGGAGAGGAAGCCGGCAGGGGAGGAAGCCTGCAAGCCTGGCATCAGCACCTCCCCCCAGCTTTCCCCCACCCGGAGCCCTCCAGCTCCCCTCAGGTGCTGACTCAGCGATCCAATCTCCATCCTGGCCAAGGGAGACACGAGGAGGGGGCTTCCTTCCAGGACTCTGGTTAAGATGTTTTAACCCTGCCTTCTCCAGGCTCACAGACTGCTTGAAGGATGGCCTGATTTCCCATCACTCACTCCCTTCACCTTCTTTTTACATTTGTTTTTTATTTTCATTTATTTGTTTGTTTCTTTTGTGGGGCAATGAGAGTTAAGTGACTTGCCCAGGGTCACATAGCTAGTAAGTGTCAAGTGTCTGAGGTCCGATTTGAACTCAGGTCCTCCTGAATCCAGGGCTGGTGCTCTATACACTGCGCCACCTAGCTCACCCCTCATTTGTTTTTTAAATAGGGTTACCAGATTGATGGATCAGCTAGGTGGCACAGTGGATGGAGTGTCAGCCCTGGAGTCAGCAAGATTCATCTTCCTGAGTTCAAATCCAGCCTCAGATACTTCCTGGCTGTGTGACCCTGGGCAAGTCACTTCACCCTGTCTTCCTCAGTTTCCTCATCTGTAAAATGAGCTGGAGAAGGAAAGAGCAAACCAGTCCAGTATCCTTGCCAAGAAAACCCCAAATGGGGTAATGGAGAGTGGGACAGGACTGAAATGATGGAACACCAGGACAGATTGATGGCAAGCATCCCTGTATCTCTGCAAAGCTCTTCATTGAATTTCTCAAGCTCTCCTTTGTGGACATTACCCACTGCCGTTTCCAGAGGTGGCCCGGCCCACTTCTGAACTCCTCTGATTGTGAGGGAGCATTTCCTGACATGAAGCCAGCTCCCTCTGGGGTCTGGTGCTGTGATTTCCCACCTCATCTCCTGAGCTCCCGATATCTCTGCCTCCCAGGGCTCCTAGTCTTGTCTCCGAGGAGGGCGAAGCTGAGCCCCTGGCCCCCAACAGTCCCCCAAAGACTTGAAGAGAACTCCCACAGCCTCTCCAAGTCGTCCCTTCTCTGCCTTTGAACAACCCCCCTGGTCTCCATTACCCTCATCATCCTGGCACTGTGGAAAGAGCCCTCCCTCTGGAGTCAGGTCCTGGGTTCAAATCTCAGATCTGACCATTACTCCCTGTGCCACACTGGGCAAGTCACTTCATTTCCCTGGGCTTCAACATCCTCATTTGTGAAATGGGGAGGTGAATGTGAGAGGCTGCATAATTTCTGAGGTCCATTCCAGTTCAAAATCCCAAGATGCAGCAGGGGTGCTTGGGGTCAACTCTGATTGTCTGGACTGCTATGTCTCTCACTGAGCTGGACACTTTGCTGGGAAGACACAGGGATCTCCTCATGGGTTATCAGGGACTAGAGATGATTGACAGCTAAAAGTCAGGGATGGACTCTCTCTGTGTCTCTCTCTATCTCTCTCTGTCTCTCTCTAGTTACTTCTCTCTCTTCTCTCTTGCTCTCTCTCGTCTTCCTCTCTCTTCTCCCTCTTCTTCCATCCATTTCTCTTTCCTTCTCTCCTCTCTCTTCCCCCTCTCTCTACTCCTCTCTTTTCCCTTCTCTCTCCACCTTTTTTCTTGTTTTTGTTTTTGTTTTTTTTTTAGTGAGGCAATTGGGGTTAAGTGACTTGCCCAGGGTCACACTGCTGTGTCTGAGTGTCTGAGGCCGGATTTGAACTCAGGTACTCCTGACTCCAGGGCCGGTGCCCTATCCATTGCGCCATCTAGCTGCCCCTCTCTCCCCCTTTTTTAAAGCTTTCCCTCTCTAAGGAAAGGGGGGGGGGAGAGAAATCCCCTCTACCCCTACCCCCCACAGGAGCAATGCTGTCTTACCACCACAAACTTGGAACAGGGGGAACAGTGAGTTTTCTTAGGAAGGTCGGAGATTGACCCTGGAGCCCCTGGCTGCTTTCTGCTGCCTTTCTCTCTTTTTCCCCAAGCACAGGTGTAACAATAATGGGTGTTTCCATTCTTGGCAGTAACCTTGAGTTTGATAGTTCTCAAATCTGTCCAGCAGGAGCCGGGGAGAGATTTCCTTCACCTCACAGTTCTTGGAAGAAAGATGATTACCAGCAGAATCATCCCACATCTAAAGCCCTGACAGAGGCCATGCCCTGGCTGGCCAGGAAGGCTGGACCTTGGGAGTTGTGCAGACCATTTAGGCCTGAGGTGAATTAGAAATATCTACCCAGGGGCAGCTAGGTGGTGCAGTGGATAGAGCACTGGCCCTAGATTCAGGAAGACCTGAGTTCAAATCTGGCCTCAGACCCTTGACACTTACTAGCTGTGTGACCCTGGGCAAGTTACTTAACCCCAATTGCCTCACCAAAAAAAAGAAAGAAAGAAATATCTGCCCAGCAGTTCGTCAAGAGGTCTGTGCTTTTTCAAAGGGAGTGGAGCTACTGTAATGGGGTTACTGGAGATTTTTTGTGTCCTAGTGATTTTTTTTTGGTAAGGCAATTGGAGTTAAGTGACTTGCCTAGGGTCACACAGCTAGTAAGTGTTAAGTGTCTGAGGCTGGGTTTGAACTCAGGTACTCCTGGGCCGGTGCTCTATCCACTATACCACCTAGCTGCCCCGTCCTAGTGATTTCTTGTACCTTATGCAGTCCCTGGAGCCAGGCAAGTAAACAGGTCTCCTCTACCTGATACCCACACTTAGTGTATTTTCTGGAAAGGGTCCTTCATATTTTGGGGAGACCTTAGGAATGAGTCATACCTAGACTTTGTTTTAGAGATTTCCCAATTTCCCTGGAATTATTCTGAGAGAGAGAGAAAGAGAGAGAGAGAGAGAGAGAGAGAGAGAGAGAGAGAGAGAGAGAGAGAGAGAGAGAGGAATGGGAGAGGAAAGGAGAGAGAGAAAGAGAAAAAGAGGAGAGAGAAAGAGAGAGACAGAGGCTGCCCATGTACTTTGGGGTCAAGTCTCTCAGGATTAAAATTTGTAACCCTGTAGGAGGAACAGCCAGGTGGTACAATGGATAGAGCATAAGGCCGAGAGTTGGGAAGATCTGAGTTCAAATCTGCCCTCAGACACTAGCTATGTGACCCCAAGCAAGCCACTTAAGTGACTAAGTTCCTCATCTGCAAAATGGAAATGTACTCCAGTATCTTTGCCAAGAAAACCCCATGGACAATGTCCATGGCATCGTGGGTCTGGTAGAGTCAGATGTGACTGAACAAGTACCAGTTGAATGCCCAAAGAGTTATAAAACCACATATACCCTTTGACCCAACAATACCACTAGTAGGTCTGTGTCCTAGAGAGATAAAAAACAAAAAGGAAACGGACCCACATGTACAAAAATATTTCTAGCAGCTCTCTTTGTGGTGGCAAAAAATTAGAAATGGAGGGGATGCCCATCAGTTGGGGAATGGCTAAACAAGTTGTGGTATATGAATATCATGGAATACTATTATGCTATAAAAAATGACGAGCAAGATGTTCTCAGAAAAAAACTGGAAAGACTTATATGACCTGATTGATGCAAAGTGAAATGAGCAGAACCAGGAGAACAGCAACATTGTTCGATGATGAACTGTGATAGACTTAGCTCTGTGTGGAACACAAGGTCACTGGATGAAGGAGAGAATGTCAGGGAAGACTCTCTTGCATATGGAGATCACTTGGGGGAACTGGAGACTCAGCAGCATGATACCTCTCTTCCAGCATCTGAAGGACTTTCCCGTGGAAGGGCATTAGACTTGTGCTTGGCCCCAGCACTGGGCACATTGTTAGTAGGGACTTAATTCGTGCTTGCTTAATCGAGTCGATCGTTGTCCGGAGTGTTGTGTTTCTGGGTAACGTTTGTTCTGAGCTATTTTTCTGCTCTCCTTGTCGTGTGTGTGTGTGTGTGTGTGTGTGTGTGTGTGTGTGTGTGAGAGAGAGAGAGAGAGAGAGAGAGAGAGAGAGAGAGAGAGAGGTTGATTAGCCAGAAATGAGAAAACTTCAGCTTTTTCTTACAGACCTGACAATGCAAACACCAGTACACTAACTCTCAAAGGTTAATGCCAAGTTCACACCTCGTTTACACCTCTAAAATCAGTAAATGCTCAAAATTCGGGGTTTGATTTTTATTGTTTTATTGGTTGTCTAGACTTAAGAAAGTGATTGGGAAAAGATTAATCATGCAGATTCTACTTAAAAGCATATCGTGCTTTTCGGATAGCTGATTGTTAAACATATACCAGGACAGCACCGGTTGGGAGGCTTAGCGAGGACCCGAATACCCCCAAAGCCAACCATCCTCAGGAGGCTCCTGATTGGCTGAGAGCAAGCCTGGGATTGTAGAAAGAACCAATGAGCTCTCTCTTTTGTAGGGGCGGGGCAGGACTTCTCTAGAATAGCTGGTTTACCCTTAGTCTGGATTGTAGAGAATCTTTTCAGAAACTGGTTTGGGATTCCCTTCAGCCTTATTCCTGATCTTTTTTAAGATGTCCCCTTTCCTTGGGAACAAACACTAGAAAACACCATGTTGGAGTGTGTGGGTTGGGGGTGGCAAGCAGCTGTAAAAGGAAGGAAGAAGAGAGAAAACAGAGATGGGTTTGCAACTAGGGCCCCAGAGGCAGGGACAGGAGCAGCTACAGAAAAAAAGAACGAGGAAGGTAAGCAGAGATTGTGTTAACAGATCTCTGAGCATAAGGAGCCAAGCAGGCTCAGGGGCCACGGAGGTCAAGGCTGGGAGGCGGAGCTCAGCATCTCAAGCCAGGGGTAGTGATCAGTGAAGTTTAAGCAGTCATTAGAGGAAGCCCCCGGTCAAGGGCAGGGTCCCCTGGGACGGTTCTGAGTTAAGAGCAGAGGCCCTAGGAAGATGACGGGGTCAGCAAGGCCCATTGCCCAGGGCGGACAGGTCCCTCTTCTCCTTCAGCCCATGACTCCCCCGTTACTGAGAGCAGGCTCCGGTCCCTCCACTGGCTGTTCCCCTTCACCCCAGACCCACATCCGCAAGCTTCACCCCCTCCACCAGCTTCCCAGAGACAGACAGAGCTCCCCTCTCCCAGGCCCACACCCTGGGCTGTGGTTCGAGGCTCTCAGACGAGTCCTGGGTTAGCCGCGAACCTCCTGCCCTGAGGCTGGCTTGGGGTGAGAGGAGGAGGACGTGGGGGGTGCGCAGCGGCTTGATGCATGAATGACGGTTCATTGACATTTCTCTGCCAGAAGCTTCAGCCCAAAAAAAGAGAGAAGAAATTAACCCCCTCCTGTCCAGCCTATGGTTTGAAGGGAGGGGGGAAGGGCTGATCCCACTGATCCTCCGTGAGCATTAATTCTCGTAGTCAGAAGCCTGGATTTGAAGTGTTACAGGCTAAGGGGGCCATGGTCTGCTCCCCACCCCGCCCCAAAGCCCCAAACCCTCCGCTTCCCCCTCCCCAACCCTTGTATCTCTGAGGCAGACACACTCGGATCCACGCCGGGATACGAACTCTCAAACGGACAATCTTAGGTTCTAGAAGGCGGAGCCACCGTTTCTATATTGCTGTAAGGTTCTCGAAGCACTTTATATCTAGCATCTCGTCTAGTGCTCACAAGGACCCTGGGAGTCAAATGCTGTTAGTATACCCGTTTTACGGAGGCTAGAACTAAGGTTCCGAAGCAAGTGACTTGCCCAGGGTCATGCAGCTCGGAAGAGTGGAAAGGGCAAGGGCTTTGGAGTCAGGGGACTCGGGTTCAAATTCTGGCTTTATCAGGTAAGGCAAGTCATTCCCCACCCCCCGCCCCCTCTCTCTGTGCCTCAGTTTCTCCTTCTGTAAAATGAGGAGGTTGGAAATAGATGATAGAGTGGACAGAGCACTGGAGCTGTAGTCTAGAAGATCTGAGTTCCAATTCCATCTCAGATACTTAATGGAAGTGTAACTCCAGCAAATCACTATCCCTGCCTCAGTTTCCTCTTCTGTAAAATGGGGATAATAGTAGCTACCTCTCAGAATTGTTGAGAATGAAATGAGATAATATCTGTAAAATTCTCTGTAAATCTTAAAGCTCTATAGAAACGTTAGCTATTATTTATTAGTAAAGGGTCCCTCCCAGTTCCAAATCTGGGATAACAGTTGTAGGAGGTGAGGACTTCTTGACTCCAAATCCAAGGCTCTATCCATTATGGTAGTAAGCGATCCAGCTGAGATTTGAACCCAGGTCTTCAGTTTTAAAGTTGCTTTTTTTTTTGGCGGGGCAATGAGGGTTAAGTGACTCGCCCAGGGTCACACAGCTAGTACCTGTCAAGTGTCTGAGGTCGGATTTGAACTCAGGTCTTCTTGAATCCAGGGCCTATGCTTTATCCACTGCACCACCTAGCTGTCCAGTTGTTTCTCTTTCTACTCTTCTCTCTCCTCTTTCCCCATCTCTCTCTCCCCTCTAATCTCTATCCCCATCAGTCTTTCTCCCCCTCTCCCCTAAACATCTCTCCTCCCTCTTTCCTCCTCCTCCTCCTCCTTTCCCTTCCCTATTCCTCCTTCTCTTTCCTTCTCTCTCCCCTTCTCCCTCCTCTCCTTCTTTCCTATGTCCTTCTTTCTTGTCTCCCTTCCTCTCTTGTCTCTCCTTCTCTCTCCCCTTCCCCCACCCCTCCTTCCCTCTATACCTCCTCCTCTCTCTCCCTCTCTCTCATTTTCTCTCCCCCTTTCTCTCCCTCTTTCCTCTTCCCTCTCCCCTCCCTCCATACTTCTCTCTTTCCTCCCTACCTCTTTTACTCTCTCTCTCACATACACACACACACACACACACACACATGAAAGACACACAAATCCAGAATTTAGGTCAAAGAGACTCACTGGAATGCACACATCCTTGACTTACCACACACACTCCCAGTTTCCTTGCATGATCACACATGCCTTTGCCCATGACTTGTCCATGGGATACACAAATGTACCCATCTGAGCAGGGGGATGCACACACACATGCCCCTGGAATAGGGGTGTCCCTTGTGTAGTCAGTCTGGTAAAGCCTATGTGTCATCTCTCAGTATTATGTTTTTATACGCTTAAGATAAAATCCATAGGATTCCAAAGGAAACCAATTATAGTGAAAGTAACCAAAATTACAAACAAAAAACCTTCCCAAAGCCCAAGAGCCCCTGTCTGGAGCCCCCTGTAGGGGAGGCACTTGGATGCTGGACCACTCCCAAGAAACCAGAAGGAGGGGGAGTCCGATGGAGGGAGGGGGCTCACCTGAGGGCAGCCATCTCTCCAGTCCATGCCTGAGCTGGTCCTGGAACCCTGGCCTCAGGATTCCCCCGTGTGTGTAGGGTGGGCACACCTAAGGGTTTAGCATCAGTGACTTCCTCCCTTCCCTTGGAGACCCTGAGATGGGGCCTGGGACCTGGTGGCTGCAAAGAGACCCCAGTCAGCGTCAAGCCTGTCTTGTCACAGGGACTCGGAGCTGATCATTCCAAGGACATGTCGCTCCGGACCCCAGGGGGGACTCCAGAAAGCTTCTGAGCCTTGAGCAAACAGGCCCAGGAAGGGAGCCTGAGTCTTCCCCTCCAATCTGTGCTCTGTAGTGAGTGGGGAACCCTTCCCCTACTCCATCAGAATGGTGAAGGGGAGGAAATCATTCAAGCTATTTGGGGAATTAGGGAACTGCCATTTCCAAAACTGGAGCCCCCCCCCCCCCCCCCCGCCCAGGAGGTTATGCCCTTTGCGGTATATTTGAATTGAAACATACACCCACAGAGAGAGAGAGAGACAGAGACAGAGACAGAGATACACACACAGAGACAGAGGGAAACAAAGAGACAGACAGAGAAATGGAGAGACAGAGATTGAAGTAAGCTTCCCAGGGAGGGGGTAAGGGGGTGAGGAAAAGAAATGCTGTATCTGGATTGGGTGAGCCAGTCCTTTCCCTCCCATTCCTGGTCCAGACTCTGCCCAGGCAGCCATGAAGAGGGGGTGACTAAGGTCCAGTCATTTTCCCTTGCTTCCAGAAGCTACCATAACTGGTTCCCCCCTTGGAAAGCAGAAGCTTTGTACACAATAAGTGCCTAATAAATGTTTCATTCATTTATTCCACCATGGACGCTCCCTACCATGGACCCTTCTTGGAGTAGTTCTCCTTTATTCCTTTTTTTTTTTTTTGCAGGGCAATTGGGGTTAAGTGACTTGCCCAGGGTCACATAGCTAGTAAGTGTTAAGTGTCTGAGGCTGGATTTGAACTCAGGTCCTCCTGAATCCAGGGCCAGTGCTCTATCCACTGTGCCACCTAGCTGCCCCTCCTTTATTCTTTTGTGTGTGTGTATGTGTGTTGTTGTTGTTGTTTGTTTGTTTTGCAGGGCAGTGAGGGTTAAGTGATTTGTCCAGGGTCACACAGCTAGTAAGTGTCAAGTATCTGAGGTCAGATTTGAACTTAGGTCCTCCTGAATCCAGGGCTGGTGCTTTATCCACTGTGCCACATAGCTGCCCCCCCACCTCCTTTATTCTTGAAGAGGACCATGATATTGGGAGGTGATGTCTTGCAGTGAATTTGATTTAAGTGAGACAGGGCTGTTGCAAGGTTACCAGACTCACTCTCTCCTCCAGAGCCATCTGGGTCCGGTGGCCAGATATATATCACGATGGCTGGAGATGGCCCTGGATATTTGAGGCAATTGGAGTTAAGTGACTTGCCCAGGGTCACACAGCTGGTCGGTGTCAAGTGTCTGAGGTAAAATTTGAACTCAGGTCCTCCTGACTCCAGGTCCAGTGCTCTATCCACTGTGCCACCTAGCTGTCCACACACTATAGTACCTAGACCTTAAAGATATAAAGCCAAAATGAAAAACCATTCCTGCCTTGGGTAGCTTACATGTGGGGGGGGGGGGGGGAGGGACAGACCTAAAGGCAGATAAACACATCATAATCTATTCTCCCTTCCCCAGACTCCCTGAGAATCCAATCTCCCCCAACCCAATGAATCTTTTCCAAGTCAATTAGGATTCAAACATGCTGGGAAGGTTAAGAGGTCTTACACCGGGGATGGGGGTGGGGTGGGGAGGGGGTTCCTTCCTGTCTCCCCAGAGACCAGCCAAGAACTCAGAGGCAGCTAAGTGAAGCAGAGTATGGAATACTAGGCTAGAGTCAGGAAGACCCCAGGTCAAATATGGCCTCAGACATTATTAGCCACATGACCCTGGGTGACTCACTGAACCTTGGTCTGCCTCAGTTTCCTCAACTGTAAAAGGGAGGAATAATAACACCTGCCTCATTGTTGGGAAGATCAAAGTGCTTTGCACATAGTAGGTGCTTTATAAATGTTTATTTCCTTCTGTGAACCTCAGTCTTGCAGCTCTCCTCCACTTCCCCGACCACGCACACCCCCACACACATGCAGGGAGACAAAAACAGAGACAAACACGGGAAGAGAAAAGCAATTATTGGAATAGGAGGAGGGAAAGGCAGAAGGTCTGCCGCTGCCTCCTCCTTCTCCCCCCCACACCCATAGTGTTTCTATGTCTAAGAGCCAGTCCCCTCGAGGGTTGGGACGGAGCAGAGCTGGGAGCAGTAGGAATCTGGGACATAGGACTAGGAAGAGAAGCTTCAGTGAATCTGAGGGCCGGGGGAACCATGTATGGAAAGGGAACAGACCCTCTCCCCTCCCCCCCAGACCCCAGCAGAGCTGGACCAGCAAGGGTCCAGGGTCTGGCATCCAGATCCAGGCCAGGAGAGGGCATGGGTCTTGGGGCCTGGACTAAAGGGGCCCCAAGCTTAGCTCGGCCACCCCCTCCCCGATGATGGCTATCAGATCATGATGGGGAGAAGAGCGCCATCGTGTGGATTCCTCTGGTGGTGGGACAGGGGAATATGCAACGTCCCTTCTCTTTCCCCCAAGCTCCGACACCTCCTCAAAAAGAGATCCAAGGCCACTGGGGCGAAAGCAGACACGGAGAGGTTCCCCATGTCCTTGGAGTCCCTTCAAACTGAATGTAGAGAGCCTTGACCAATGAACCCTGACCCAGCCCCCTCCCCTCATGCTCCCTCTTGGAGCTTGGGGGGGGGTAATAGCAGAGGGTGCCAGGCAGTGCCATCATAGACTTCGAATGGACCAAAGCCCTCATTGTACAGAAGGAGAAACTGAGGCCTAGAGAAATTAAATGACTTGCCCGTGGTCACATGATTGTCAGAGGTGGGATTTGAACCCAGATCCTCTGCTCTTTCTACATTTTCTCTCTGAGAGAAGCCCAGCTGTCAGTTCAGCCAGCCTGCCCACCCACATCTGGTCTGTCCCAGACAGAGGGGCTGACACCAGATTAAACAAACATTTGCTTCTTCTTTCTCTGTCCTCCAGGGACACCCAAGAGTCCAGGAGGACCGTAGACTGAGGTCAAACCTCCAAGGAGATAGTCCCCTCCCTCCTACCTGAGATTGTAGCTGTGTGACCCTGGACAAGTCACGTAATCTCTCTTGGCCTCAATTTCCTCATCTTTAAAACTAGGGCTTTGGACTGGATGGTTTCCTTCCAGTCCTAGATCAATGACTCCCTTATCCTTTGTCTTTACCCCATTTCTCACCTTCTCCCTCCTTCCCCTCCCTCCTCAAGGCAGACGCACCTGAGGTCATTGACCTCTCTCTCTTCAAATTCGATGATGCACAGGGACTTTCCATCCCAGGCATTATCTCCTCCCATCACCCCCCCCCCCAAATCCCCTATGTCTTGTCCCTCCATTCTCCTGTCCACCCCAAAAAGCAGGTGTCTCCTCCTCACCCCAGCGAGCTGCTCTCCCCTAGGATTAGAACAGGAATCTTCGGCAGTACCTGGAGCCAGCTGCTACCAAGGGCAGCCCGGGTCTTAGACACAACCCTAGCCCCGCCCCTCCGCACACAAACACTCCCCCCCCCCAAGATGGCATTCCCCTGCCTTCGGGCTGTGAGGTTACATCCCCTTCATTTATTCCCCACTGTCCACACCACTGTGGTCCCCCGAGGCCGGTGACCGAGAGGGTCACAGTGATTTCGTGCGAGCGTGTGTGTGTGTGTGTGTGTGTATGTGTGTGTGAGTGAGGGGGGGGGGAGGGGCTTGTCATATGGACAAGGAACAAGTCCCGTAACAGAGGACAGACAGAGCCTGGCACTGAGGCACGACGCTGATTTCCTAGCCCCGCTAGCCTCCGGCCAGCCAGCCCCCCTGAGGCCAGCCTCACTCTGCCAGGCTCTTCCCGCCCCACCACGTGGCTCCTTCTCTCCAGCTGAGGTGCCTGAGAGTCTGTCCTGTTTTCCCATCTTCTTCAAAACAACCTTTTTTTTTTTCTCTTCTGATCATCCTCCCTCTTCTGCCCCCTCCCCCTTCCCCCTCTCAAACTCACACATCTGGCAGCACTTCGTTCCCTCTATTCTCCAAGGACACTTTTGGGTGGTTGTTGGTTTTGGGGGTGGGAGGGGGCACAGAAAGCCTTCCTGTCCCTGGCATCATCATTGACACTAACTTGTGAGCTCACTGGAGACACACATCCAGGGGCCAGGAATGGGGCTAGGAGCTCAGACTTGGCTGATTCACTGTCCTCTTTGGATGGAGAAGGACTCAGGGCTTGGGCAAGCTGGGGTCAGCCCGAGGCTGGAGAAGTCCATCGCTCCCTCTCCTCCCCTCCCCTTCCTCCCTTCCCTTCCCTCTCCCCTCCTCTCCCCTTCTTTCCTCTCCCCTCCTCTCCTTTCCCCTCCCCTTCTCTCTCTTCTCTCCTTCTTCCTCTCCTCTCCTTCCCTCTCCTCTCCCTTCTCTTCCCCTCCCTTCCTTTCTCTCCCCCTCCCCTCCCCTCCTCTCCTCTCCCTTCCCCTTTCCTCCCCTCTCTTTTCCTCCCCCTCCTCTTCTCTCCCCTCTCCTCTTTTCTCCTTCCCTCTCCTCCCCTCTCCTCTCCTTTCCTCCCCTCCCCTCTCCTCTCCTTTCCTCCCCTCTCCTCTCCTTCCCTCCCCTCTCCTCTCCTTCCCTCCCCTCTCCTCTCCCTTCTCTTCCCCTCCCTTCCTTTCTCTCCCCCTCCCCTCCCCACCTTTCCCCTCCCCTCCCCTCCTCTCCTTTTCTTTCCCCTCCCCTTCTCCCCTCCTCCCCTCATCTCCCCTCCCCTTCCTTCTCTTCTCTCCTTCTTCCTCTCCTCTCCCCTCCCCTTTCCTCCCCTCTTCTCTTCTCTCCTTCCCTCTCCTCTCCTCTTCTCTCCTTCCCTCTCCTCCTCTCCCTTTTCTTCCCCTTCCTTTTTTCTCTCCCCCTCCCCTCCTCTCTCCTTTCCCCCTCCCCTCTCCTCTCCTTCCGTCTCCTCCTCTCCCTTCTCTTCCCCTCCCCTCCTCTCCCCACTCCCTGGCTTCCCCCTTCTCTCCCTCTCTGCCTCTCCTGTTCTGCCCTTTCTTGACCCCATCCTCCCGTGTCCTTTCTCTCCTCTCCCGCTCCCTCCTTTCTCTTTCCCTCTCCTTTCCACGTTAGTCTCCTCTCCTTCCTTCTCTTTCCCTCCTCTCTCGTCCTCCCCTCCCCTTCTGTCTCCTCCTATATTTTTTCTTTGCTTCCCTTCCCTCTTCTCTCCATCTGTCTCCTGTCCTTTCCTACCTTCTGTCTTCTCTCTTCTCCTCCCTGTCCTTTCCTCTGCTCCCTTTTCCTTCCCCTTCCTCCCCTCCTCCACTTCCCTCTCCTCCCTTCCCTCCCTCCTTTCAGTCCTAGAGGCTTGAAGGGTGGGAGGAAGGCTGACATCCAGCCTGCCTCCCCGCCCCTAATGAATCATCCCAACAGCTGTCCCTCCACAGCTTGGCCAGTCCATGTGCTTCCCATTAGCAGGGCCCGGGTGTCTGGGGCAGTGGGAGGGGGCCAAGCGGGGAGGGGGGAGGATACCGCGTCTGGAGGAGGTGCCGGTGGGAGGAAGATGCTATCCCTGGTCTCTGGAGATGGGGCGGCTTCCCCTGCTCTGCGGCCCCCACCCTCTTGGGGAAAGATGTCAAGGGGCTTCAGCTGTTTCTCATCTTCCCTCCCTAGCTTCTAAATTGTTTTCCAAATGTCTAATGACATTTAAGGAAGTCTTAAATTAAACTGGCTTCGCCCCCTCAACCACCAGAGCCCTGGGCCTCACTCCATGCCCTTCTGCCCTGCAGGCGGCTACCAGCTGGCCCCTGCCAACAAGAGCACACCAAGGAAGGAATCTTCACTGCCCGTGCCCACCCCAAGGGTGGTGGCTTCCTTTCCATCCGGGTACTTGCCAGTCCTGAGTACCGACCATGAAGCCTGCCCTCCGGCTGAGGCTGACCAGGACTGGGAGCTGGATAGGAAAAGGAAAGGGGTTCGGATCTGGCACCTACCGGTATCCCTAAGATTTGGCTTTCCCCTGTGACTCTCATCACAGAACTTTGGAGCATTATAGATATAGAACTGGAAGCTCAGCACCCATCTGACTTAGAGTTTAGGTACTCACCCAAGGTCACACTGACAGGAAGCAGCAAAGGGAAGATTTGAACTCAGTTCCTCTAACTCTAAATTATTGTCTCCCCCATTAGACTGAAAATTCCATTGTTCCATTTCCAGTTTGAGGACAGAGATTCTCTTCTGACTCTTTTTTGTATCTCTGGCACTTAGCCCAGCACGGATCCTGGCACATGGGTGCTTAATGAATGTAGATTGATTGCTCTTGTTTGTCCTTCCTTCTCAAAGAGAACCAGGGCATCCAAGTGATGTCATGACTTGCAGTGAATTGGATTGAAGTGAGGGAGGGCTGTGCAAGGTCATTAGCCTCACTCTCTCCTCTGGAGCCATCTAGGTCCAGGGGCAAGATATACATCAGGATGACTGGAGATGGCCCCGGATGTTTAAGGCAGTTGGGCTAAGTGACTTGTCCAGGGTCACGAAGCTAGTAAGTGTCTGAGGTGAGATTTGAACTCAGGTCCTCCCATCTTCAGGGCCGGTGTTCCATCCACTGCACCACCTAGCTGCCCCTTGATTGCTCTAAGCCTCAATGAAGCCAGCATGTGAGTGAGCAAGAAGCCCCCTTGGCCCACAATGCCCTATGAAGACCCAGCTTCTTAGTTTATACTCCAGAAAATAGGGAAGGGGCAGGTCCCTCTAGGAGAATGCTCCTTGGGAGGCAAAGATGACCCATTTTTATCTCTGGCTCTAGAAGCCTCCACCTAGTAGGTGCCAAATTAATGCTTAGGGGATCAGATGGTTCCAGGAAGCTGGATCTAGTGGGAGAAATGTAAGGACGTGGGCAGAGATCCCCAGCCTCATCCCAGGCCACTAACGTGTTCACTGAAGAGAAAAGGGTGAATCCAGAGACCAGTTTCTCCGTTCCTCCCTGTTTCCTCTTGTTCCCTTGCTTCTCAATGGGTTTGACTTTCCAGGGATGCCCCTACAAGTTCATTCTCTAAAAGCTGGAAGGGACCCCAGAGGCCACTTTGCCCAATGTGCTCACTTGACAGATGAGGAAACTGAGCTCCAGAGGAGTGACTTACCCAAGGTCACACAGCTAACAAGTGACAATGGCAGGATTTGAACCCAGGACTTCCAACTTCCAAACTCCTTCATCCTTGGGCCTCAGCTATTGCAGTTCTCAGCTTTACCCTTTGAAGTGGGGATGATGAAAAGGAATAGAGCTGAGAAGAGAAAGCTAGTGTTTGCTTCAGTGCTTCTTCAGTCCAGCCTCATCTGACACCATTGAGAAAGTGACTGGCCCTTTTTGCTTTGTAGTTGTACACCCAGCCCTTAGCATGGTGCCTAGAACATAGTAACTCATAGTACCTAGAACTTAGAACTCAATAAATGGATGTGTTCTCTGTCTTTTCTAGCTATTTTTGGCTTTGCTCCATTTCTAGACACGTGTATTTCTATAGACAATGTAGAACGGAGAGGCAAATTGGTGTAGGTTGTGGCTAGATGTCCAGGGAGTTCTGAACTCATGTTCCCCTAGAATTCCCTAAGGTGAGCTGCTTGTCTTCATTGGTGGAAGGAGTTTCCATCATTGGAGCTCTTGGAGCTCCTCACCTGTCTGAATGCTACAGCCCGATTGAAGTGATCTTCTTGCCATCCCTCACATGTGATGCCCTATCTCCACACCTTTGCCTTGGCTGTGCCCCATGAATAGGATGCACTTCCTTCTAACCTCACAAGCCTCTGCTGCCTCTTTCCTGCATGAATCTTTGCCCCAGGGATTGGTGCCCCACTCAATTTTATGTTGTATAGATCTTTTATCCACTTATATAGTTGTCATGCTCCAACGCTCCTGTTCAAGCTGCTTGAGAACAAGGACTGTCCAGGCTGAGCAGACACTCAGCCTGGAGTCAGGAAGGCCTGAGTTCAAATCTGACCTCAGACGCTAGCTGTATGACCCTGGAGAAATCACTTAACCTCTGTTTGCCTCAGTTTTTTCTTTTCTTTTTTTCTTTTTGGAGAGGTAATTGGGGTTAAAGGACTTGTTCAGGATGACACAGCTAGTAAATGTCTTGAGACCAAATTTAAACTCAGGTCCTCCTAACTCCAGGGCCAATACTCTATCCACTGGGCTACCTAGCTGCCCATGGCTCAGGTTTTTTTTCTTTTCTTTCTTTTTTCCTCTTTTTTAAATCATAAAAGTATTTTATTATTTTCTAGTTACACATAAGTCTCAGTTTTTTATGTAGTTTTTTTAAAAATTTTTATTTTTTTTTTGCAGGGCAATGGGGGTTAAGTGACTTGCCCAGAGTCACACAGCTAGTAAGTGTAAAGTGTCTGAAGCCGGATTTGAACTCAGGTACTCCTGAATCCAAGGCCAGTGTCTTATCCACTGTGCCACCTAGCTGCCCCCTATAAGCCTCAGTTTTTTTAAACTGTAAAATGGAAATAACAGCATCTACCTCCCAAGGTTGTTTCAAGGATCAAATACAATAATATTTGTAAAGTGCCTCACTTATAATGCTACATAAACACTAGTTATTATTATTATTGTTGTTAATTATTATTATTTCCCTTTTGGCTTCATATTCCTACCATCCAGGGCAGTGCTTGGCACAAAGCAAGCACTTAGTAGACTGAGTGATTGATTGGTACAGACAGGTGACCAGTATCAAGCCAGCCTCATTAGAATGAAAACCCCCAGAATGAGAATTGGAAGGTCTGGGTTCTAATCCTGGTCACACCCTAGCTGTGTGACCTTGATCATATTGCTTGACCTCTCTGGTCCTTGATTGTTCCATCTCCGATAGTAGGAATTGGATAAGGTCAGCTCTAAATCCCAGCTTCAGAGTTCCCAGGTTCTAAGATAATATATGTTACGGGGCAGCTAGGTGGCTCAGTGGATAAAGCACTGGCCCTTGATTCAGGAGGAGCTGAGTTCAAATCTGGCCTCGGACACTTGACACTTCCTAGCTGTGTGACCCTGGGAAAGTCACTTAACCCGTATTGCCCCACAAAAAACAAAACAAAACAAAAAAACCCTAAAAAAGATGATATATATTGCCAGAACTCAGGAGAGGGAGAGCTGGGGAGTATTCATGGAGGTCAGATTAAGCAGGGCCTTAAAGAATGGAGTGTGAATGGAGAGGAGGGGGTTTTCTAGGTCAGCCACAGAGGGAGGGATCTTTCAGTTTTACTGGTGGAGCAGGGCACACGTCCAGTTCCATGCCCAACACACACACACACACACACACATGCTGGAGGCTAAGAATAGAGTGGCCCAACTGAAAAGGTCAGCATCTGGTGGGGGAGGAGGGAGAATACTTATAGCTGACATTTATATGCCTCTTTAGTGTTTACAAGATTCTTTTTTGTTGTTCAGTATTTTCAGTCTTGTCCAACCCCACCCCTCCCCGTCAACCCCATTTGAGATTTTCTAGGCAGAGATACTGGAATGGTTGCCATTTCCTTCTGCTCATTTTACAGAGGAGGAAGCAGAGACAAACAGGGTGAAGTGACTTGCCCAGGGTCACTCAGCCAGTAAGTGTCTGAGGCTGGATTTGAACTCAGGTCGTCCTGACTCCAGGGCCATCACTCTAATTGCTGCACCAGCGAGCTGCAAGACACTTTACATACATACATATACACACATATGTACACATGCACGCATAGATAAATAACCTCACTGATATATATTATATATACACACACATATGCAAACATCACTGATATATGTATATCAGTATAGATTTATATATAAAACCTCACTGATGTATAAAATATATATACACACATATAATCTTGCTGATATATAAGTTATTAAATATATATATTTAAACCTCACTGATATATGTGTGTGTGTATATATAAGATGTCTTATATATACACACACACACATATAAGATATATACACACACACATATACAACCTCACTGATCCTCACGAATAATCCGGGAACTGTTCTCATTACTAGCATACTCATTTTACAGATAAGGACACTGAGGCAGGGAGAATAATTTGCCCAGGGTCACTGAACTAGTATCATCGGGGATAAGATGGAGCCCAGGTCTTCCTATGTGTGGGAGGGGTGGCTGGACCAGAGTGGAAAGGAGGCAGCCAGTGGGAAGGGGAGGGTTTCCTCAGGAGATGTACGAGACCACGTGACTGGTGGGCTGGGGCAGCCCGGAAGAGGGGCAGCTGCAGGCCAGAGAGACACAAAGGTGGGGGGGGCAGCTGGAAATGAAGAACAGATGTAGGAAGGGAAATCTGTAGACCTGATGAACATCTATCTGTGTACATGGAGTCTTGGAGTTTGAAGTGGAAACCATGGAAAGTGAGCTTACCAGGGGAAAGGATCTGATAGGTCCAAGCTCATGGGCATTTTCACCTGGAAAAAAGAAGATGGGGGAGGGGGCAGCTAGGTGGCGCAGTGGATAGAGCACCGGCCCTGGAGTCAGGAGGACCTGAGTTCAAATCGGGCCTCAGACACTTAACACTTACTAGCTGTATGACCCTGGGCAAGTCACTTAACCCCAATTGCCTCACTAAAAGAAAAAAGAACGAAAAAGATGGGGTGGGCATGGGCAAGAGAGCTGCCTTTCTCAAATCTTTTTTTTGGGGGAGGGGCAATTGGGGTTAAGTGACTTGCCCAGGGTCACACAGCTAGTGTTAAGTGTCTGAGGCTGGATTTGAACTCAGGTCCTCCTAAATCCAGGGCCGACGCTCTATCCACTGCACCACCTAGCTGCCCCCAAGAGCTGCCTTTCTACAAATGCTGGAAGAATTGAAGCAGAAATAAGAGTAATGATGGCCGGGGGTGGGGGTGGGGTAGTTTCAGAGTAGATTTAGCCTCAGTATAAAGGGGGGGGAAGGGCAGCGAGGTGGCGCTGGATTCAGAGGACCTGAGTTCAAATTTGGCCTCAAACACTTGACACTAGCTGTGTGACCCTAGGCAAGTCACTTAACCCTCATGATGAAGGAAGAAGAAGAAGAAGAAGAAGAAGAAGAAGAAGAAGAAGAAGAAGAAGAAGAAGAAGAAGAAGAAGAAGGAGAAGAAGGAGAAGGAGGAGGAGGAGGAGGAGAAGAAGAAGAAGGAGAAGGAGAAGGAGAAGAAGGAGAAGAAGGAGAAGGAGAAGAAGAAGGAGGAGAAGAAGAAGAAGAAGAAGAAGAAGAAGAAGAAGAAGAAGAAGAAGAAGAAGAAGGAGAAGGAGAAGGAGAAGGAGAAGAAGAAGAAGAAGAAGAAGAAGAAGAAGAAGAAGAAGGAGAAGGAGGAGAAGGAGGAGGAGGAGGAGGAGAAGAAGAAGAAGGAGAAGGAGAAGGAGAAGAAGGAGAAGAAGGAGAAGGAGAAGAAGAAGGAGAAGAAGAAGAAGAAGAAGAAGAAGAAGAAGAAGAAGAAGAAGAAGAAGAAGAAGAAGAAGAAGGAGAAGGAGAAGGAGAAGGAGAAGGAGGAGAAGAAGAAGGAGAAGAAGAAGAAGAAGAAGAAGAAGAAGAAGAAGAAGAAGAAGAAGAAGAAGAAGAAGAAGAAGAAGAATTTTCCCAAAGTGCGATGGGTTGTCTTAGGAGAGAAATACTGGAGTTATCTATTACTGGACATCTTTGAGCAAAAGTTGGGTGTTGGGGCGGGGGTAGGAGTGGGGAGATTCAGGCTGTTTAAATTCAATGACCCTCCCAACTCTGAGATGCTGAGACAGTCTGGAGAGAGCAGTTTTGATCCAGGAGTGGGCGTGGAAGGTAGATTGGATGGTGTGGAGGGAACCGTAGATGCGAGCCAACTCCATTGTGTATTCTCTCCTTGACCTTGCCACCTGCTCAGCCAGGTCTCTATTTGCCTCTCTGTGTATTCAGCCCTTCCCCGAGGGCACTCGACCCTGCTGACCTCACCCAGTCAAAGGGGCCCCCAGATCTACCTTAATCTCTCAGCAGCACTGGGGAGAGCTCCCTGACACTCCCCCCCCATCCCCAGTCTCACCTTCGCAAAGTCATCACGAATCCTGACCCATTGCACCCCAGTTCATTCATTCTGCTTATGGGGGGGGTAGTTGAAGGCAACTCCCCTTCCTCCCACCTGACCCACCTGATCTCTCCTCCCTGGACCAAAATCTCTTTCTTTCTGTCTCTCTTTCTGTCTCTCTTCTTTCCTCCCTCCGTTCCCCTCCCCCCTCTTGTCTAGCCTCTCAATTCACCTATTTATCCATCCAAGACCTAGTTATCTAAAAATCCTTCCAATCCTGCCACCCTTCCCCATCTTCTTCATCCTCCTTTAGGGCACTTCCAAGTATTTAAAGCCAGGACAGCTCTTTTAGGTGTATAGTTCGGCCACAAGATGGAATAAAGAAACTTCAATGGGCCAGCTTGGGCAGAAGCCGATCACCTAGATCTCTGTGGGAAGATGAAAACAGAGTCCCAAACAGCCAGTATACAAGTGGACTTCTGGAATGTGTCCTGTTTGTTGAGAGACAGACAGACAGAGACAGAGAGAAGGAGAGAGAAACAGAGAGAGATAGAGAGATACACAGAGAGAGTGAGAGCTGAAAGGGACTGCAGAGTTTAGTCAATCATCCACCAATCAGAAAGCATTTATTAGGCACCTACTATGTGCCAGGCCCTAGGTCTGGGGATACAAAGAAAGGCAAAAGCATGGTTCCTGAGCTCAAGGAGCTCACTCTTTTTTTTTTCCTTTGGGCGGGGCAATGAAGGTTAAATGACTTGTCCAGGGTCACACAGCTAGGAAGTGTCAAGTGTCTGAGGCTGGATTTGAACTCAGGTCCTCCTGAATCCAGGACTGGTGCTTTATCCACTACATCACCTAGCTGCGCCTCTAGGGAGCTCACATTCTAATGGAGATAACATGCAATGAACTAGGTATGTTATATACATATATGCTAAATAGTATATATAGTTTATATAGTACATACAATGTTATTATGCTATAAAATAGTATTACCATATGGGAAGCTAGTTGACTCAGTGGATAGAGCATTCTTGGGCCTGGAGTCAGGGAGACTCAAGTTCAAATTTGGCTTCAGACATTTACGAGCTGGATGACCCCGCGCAAGTCACTTCACCTCTATTGCCTCAGTTTTCTCATCTGCACAATGAGCTGGAGAAGGAAATGGCAAACCACTCCAGTGTCTCTGCCAAAAAAACCTCCATTGGGGTCACCAAGAGTCCAACAGGACTGAAAAAACGACTGGACAACATGTGTGAGCAGAACCAAGAGAACAATGCATACACTAACAGCGACGGTGCAAAGACAAATTACCTCTGAAATACTTAGGAGCTCTGAGCCACTCGATGACCCCGCACGGGGGACTGGCTATGAAGCGTGGCTACCCATGTCTCACAGAGAGGGGCGTGTACTCAAGGTGTAGAATGAGACATTTTGGGAATTTATTTCGCTTGGCTACAAATATTTATTACAAGAGTTTTTTCTTTTTCATGGGAACAGAGCAGGGCATGGAAAGTCCATTTTTGTTCATTAAAAAATAAAATATAATTTAATTTTTAAAAAGAAATGAGGGGGGCAGCTAGGTGGCGCAGTGGATAGAGCACCGGCCCTGAAGTCAGGAGTACCTGAGTTCAAATCCGGCCTCAGACACTTAACACACACTTACCAGCGTGTGACCCTGGGCAAGTCACTTAACCCCAATTGCCTCACTAAAAAAACAAAACAAAACAAACCCCCCCCCAAAAAAGAAAGAAATGAGGGCAGCTAGGTGGTGCAGTGGATGTAGCACCAGCCCTGGATTCAGGAGAACTTCAGTTCGAATCTGGCCTCAGACACTTTACACCGACTAGCTGTGTGACTCCAGGCAAGTCACTTAATCCCCATTGCCCTGGAAAAAAAAGAGAAAGAAATGAAGGTGATAGAAAAACCAAATGTTTGGGGCTTTTTTCTTTTTCAAAAGGAAAAACAAAATTCAAAACAAGATAAGAGAAAGGAAATTCTCGAAAAGTCTCACCTCTCCAAATTGTCCCGGGGCCCAAAGACTTCCAGAGGAGGGTGGGGGGAAGGCTGGTGGGCTCCCCTTGCCCTTCCAACCGGCCCCAGCCTACTCCCACCATCCAGTTAGGTCTTCACACTCCTGAGGACCTTGACCTCCCTGTCTCAGTCAGATTCCCCCTCCCATTTCCACCCCCTCCTCTTCCTTCTCCTCCCTTCCAGGTAGGCAGAATCCAAGTTGGACACAGCCCCCCTCCCTGGGTCCCTCCGAGACCCCCCATGAAGTAGATCAGGGCAGTGACAGGCACAGCTGAGAGGCGGGGGTCGTGCAAGGCCAGGAAGAGGTCATAGCTAGAGAAGGGGGCTGCAAAAGTGATTGGCAGAGAGGAGGAGGAGCCACTGACAGAGAGGGGAGGGCCTCCCCCCCCGCCCCCCGCAGCTAATTGATGGGGCTCGGGGCTCTGGGTGCCAGGAATACCAAGCCCTTCACCACTACCCCTCCCACTCAGCCCTCAGCAGGTATCAGCTTGTTAATGAGCAATTAGCTCCCAGCTTAATTGGGCGGCAGAGCAGCTAATGAGGCCAGTCGGGCCCTTGTGCCCTCATTATCGGGGCTCCGGCTCCGCCGGCCCGCGGGAATATCAGGCTTCTGTCTGGGCCCCGCCTGCCTGAGGGAGGCGGGGAAGGAGAGGGGAAGGGGGCTTTGCTCTGACCCTGGCAGTCCCTTAGCAATCCCACAGCGCCCCTTCCGCCTCTAGGTCCCTGAAGGCTAGAGAGGGAGAGGGGCGGTCCATTTAGGGAGGAGGAAGGGAACAGAAGCTTCATCGTTCACGATCAGGAGAATCTAGGGGTTTCAGAGGGGGAGGGGGCGCTAAGCGCGGGGGTGGGGATGGAGAGGAGGATGGGAATGAGGGTGAGACATGAGACCAGGCTGGAAGTGAGGCGGGGGCGCGAACAGAGCAGGGCTTCAGGGCCCTCTCCCCTTCCCCAAGCGATATTCCAACATCCTGCATCTCTTTGAGGAGAAAAGGTTGAACGCGGGGGGGGGGGGGGGGGGGGCGGACATTCCCCCCTCAGCGTGCATGGGGAGGCCAAGCCAGCCAGAGCCTTCCTATTCATCCGAGGACAGGTGTTCGGGGAACAGGCAAAAGGAATCTAGCCTCCAAGCCCGGCAAGGTCAGGATGTCCTTGGGTCAGTCCCTGTGTATGTCTGTCTGTCTCTGATTCCTGTCTCTGCCTCTCCGTCCTTGGGGTCTGTCCCTGTGTGTGTCTGCCTCGTTCTTTCTGACCCTGTGTTTTTGTCTCTGTTTTCCTGTGTCCTTATCTGTCTCCCTATCCTTCTGTCTCTGTCTCTTTCTTTTTTCTTTTTTTTTGGGTGAGGCAATTGGGGTTAAGTGACTTGCCCAGGGTCACACAGCCACTAAGTGTGTCTGAGGCCGGATTTGAACTCAGGTCTTCCTGACTCCAGGGCCGGTACTCTATCTACTGCTCCACCTAGCTGCTCCTCTCTGTCTCTTTCTATCTCTTTTTTCTCTGGTTGACCACTTTCTCCCTGTCTCACCTTTTGTGCCTTTGTCTCTGTCTCTTTTGTTTGTTTCTTTCTTTCCTTTTTTCTTTTTTGCAGGGCAAAGAGGGTTAAGTGACTTGCCCAGGGTCAAACAGCTAGTAAGGGTCAAGTGTCAGGGTCAAGGCTGGATTTGAACTTGGGTCCTCCTGAATCCAGGGCCGATGTTCTATCCACTGTGCCACCTAGCTGCCCCCTCTGCGTCCACCTCTATCCCTATGTCTCTCTGTCTCTGTTCCAGTGTCTATTTTTCACTATGTTCCGTCTCTGTCTTTCTGTCGCATGTCTGCCTGTCTGTCCCTATATTTCTGTCTCTCTATCTCTCTGTCTCTGTCCTATGTCTCTGCTAGTCTTTCTTTCTCTGTGTCTCTCTCAGGTTCCTGGGCTGGAAGGTCAGCCTTCCCATCCTGAGAGGATGATTCTTGCTAAGATCAATGCAAACCCATGAGTGTAGTCGGGACTGACAGAACACCCAGGTACAGTTGTTGTTCAGTCAAGTCTGACTCATCGTGACCCTATTTGGTGTCTTCTTGGCAGAGATACTGGAGTGGTTTGACATTTCCTTTTCCGGCTCATTTTACAGATGAGGAAACTGAGGCCGACAGGGTTAAGTGACTTGCCCAGGGTCACACAGCCAGTAAGAGTCTGAGGTCAAATTTGAACTCAGAAAGTCTTCCATGCCTGGAGCTCTCTGCACTCTGGCGCCACCTAGCTGCCTGAGGGGGAGGGTAGCTTGTGTCAAGGTGCGTAAGTGGAATGTCCGGCTCCTTCATCTACCCCAGGGTTTTCACCTGGCAAAGGAGGAGGATTCCTCTGTGGCCACATTTGAGTCAGGAACCCCAGGATCAGGAAACTTGGAAGTTTAGAAACCAAGAGGAACACTGACATACCCCAGTCTAGCTCACACTGAAGCAGCCAGGTGATACAGAGCCTGGCATCAGGAAGACCTGAGTTCAAATCCAGACTCGGACCCTTCCTAGCTGTGTGACCCTGGGCAAGTCACCTGACTTATGTTTGCCTCAGTTTCTTCATCTGTAAAATATGGATAACAATAGATCGAATGAAACAATAATTGTAAAGTGCTTAGCATAGCATCTGGAATGTGTAAGCTCTCCAGAAATTTTAGTTATTATTATTATTTTTTTGTGAGGCAACGGGGGTTAAGTGACTTGCCCAGGGTCACACAGCTAGTCAGTGTCAAGTGTCTGAGGTCAGATTTGAACTCTGGTCCTCCTGACTCCAGGACCGGTGCTCTATCCACTGTGCCACCTAGCTGCCCCTATAATTATTATTGCATAGACAATAGCTAGGTCTGAACTTGGAAGGAGAGAAAGGGATCACTCAGAATCTCCAATCTGGCTTCTTGCAATCAATCTGGGGAGAACAGTTTCCTGGATCTGGGCCCTGAACTCAACCTGTTCTCTGCACTTAGGCTAAGCCCCAAACCAATGGCCATGCACATAGCCACCCAGGCTGGTCCCCAACAGTCACACCCCAGAGCTATAGGACTTGGGAAACTCTGTGCAGGACCCATTACATCTGTTTATGCACATGTACCCCACACACATGCACACCAGGCAGGCTAAGCCACACTATCTTTTTTTGTTGTTGTTGTTGAGGCAATTGGGGTTAAGTGACTTGCCCAGGGTGACACAGCTAGTAAGTGTTAAGTGGCTGAGGCCGGATTTGAACTCAGGTCCTCCTGAATCCAGGGCCAGTGCTTTATCCACTGCACCACCTAGTTGCCCCCAAAGCATTCTTCTTGCTAAATTCTACCTGTAATCTGTCATTTCTATCAATTGTGGTTGTGAGAAGGGCTCTGTCTGCCCACTGTCTCATCCCAGCCTTGAATGTTTCTGAATGAGAAAACCCTTCTACCTCTGCAGGCCAGAGCTTTACACCCAGTGGCCTCAGAGATTCATCTGGGCAAGCAGCTTGCCATGGGACACTGCACCAATATATCTACCGCTCCACTTGAACCCAGGTCTTCCTGATTTTGAGGCAAACTCGCCACCTACTAGGCTAGTCCTTCTCTCCAGGAGGCAATGACTGCAGATGTTGTTCACCTTATCTTATATTCAAGAAAACAAGGTCTCAGAGGTTCGGTGACAGCTCATCATGTCAGAAGTAGGATCTGAACCCACATCTCTCTGACTCTGGGTCCGGCCCTCAGGCCCCTGTCCCTGCTGATCCTTAGGTGCAGACACTGTTCTATCCATCCCTGTTTTCCAAACCTTCCCCCTTAAAGTGCATTCTTGAAAGACTTTGTGAAGCCTGGACACTAGTCTGAATTGGAGATGCCAGAGGTGGGGGATATTCCTTTCGAACTGGAGAGCAGATCTATGGGATGGTTGCTATGGAAATGAGTCAATGCAAATTTCATTTTGACACCCAGATAAGTTATTGATTAGCAAACGGGGGGGGGGTGCTTGAAGCAGTTTTGCCACACACAAAAATGAAAGGTTTGGGGGTTCTGGGTATAGGAACCCCAGAGCGGCTCTCAGGGGTCAGCAGAGGCCCCCCATCTTCCCTCATCCCACCTCAGCCCAGTGAGTGCAGAAACCTTGCACATCTGTCTCTCCTGCAGGTGTTTGACCCTTGACTCCAGTTCTCTGCCAGGGCTTTGTGTATCTTATTAGAAAACCCTGAACTCAGCCCTCCCAGTCCCCCCAGTCCAATCCTCCACTTCTTTTTTTTTTTTTTTTTGGTGAGGCAATTGGGGTTAAGTGACTTGCCCAGGGTCACATGGCTAGTAAGTGTTAAGTGTCTGAGGCTGGATTTGAACTCAGGTCCTCTTAACTCCAGGGCTCTATCCACTGCACCACCTAGCTGCCCCCCCCACATCCTCCATTTTTAATCCTAATCCTTTTGGCTTGTCTCACCACCCCAGAGGAAACTGTTGGCATCATCTAAGACTCCCCTAGCTGATAAAGTCTGCATTCCCATCCCCACCTCCACCACTGAGAGTAGGAAGAAAAAAAAAGAAGCATCAGGGACACACTTGTTCCAAGCATTTAGTGAGCACCTACTATGTGCTAAGCACTGCGTCAAGCACTGCAAAGATCAAGAACAGTGGACAGAAATCTCCTGTCCTTGCCAAGACTCTGAGAAGCTAGTCAGTGTCCAGAGAAGGAGAACCAGGCTGATGAGGGATCTGGGGACTTGGCTATAGGAAGGATTGGCTGAACTGGGTCTGTTAGTCCTGGAGAAGAATTGTCCCCCTCCCCCCCCCCACACAAACACCCGTCCCTCATTAGCTCTGTTCTACTTGGTCCCATAGGACAGAACTAGATAAGTGAAGGTTTCAGAGAGGCAGGTTTTGACTCCATGTAATGATAAACTTCCCCAAAATTAGAGGCTTAAAAAGTTGGAAGGAGTGGCCGAGAGAGGTAGTGAGTTCCCTGTGACTGGAGTTCTTGGAACAACGCTTTTTGGGTCATGTTGTAGAGGGGGTTTCTGTTCAGTCAGTGACCTTTCGAATGCCTCCCAGCTGTGGAATTCTACCTTACAATGGTAGAGAAAAGATGGTCATCGGTTTACATGGCTGGGGAGAGGATTCACAGTATGACCAGGGGCTTTCAGCTTCTGAGAATGGAGAGAAGACACAGGGAGGGAAAGGACCAAGGAATCTGGAGAATTGGTCAGGCCATCCTTTTGATTAGCCCAGCAGGTGGCTGTGAAAAAGATGTCACTGGCAGCTGAGAAAAGACTGGCGCCCACTGGGACTTCAGTGTAGTGATATAATGAGAGATGGTCATCCAGTATCTAAATGAAGACCTCAGGGAAGAGAGAGCCTACCACCTCCCTAAGCATCCCCTTCCACCTCTGGACAGCTCCCACCATCAGAAAAGCCCCTACCTCCGACTTCTTCCTTGACACTAGCCCCTTACTGTACTGCCTCCCGTGGTCAGCAGTCCCACCTCCTCTCCACTGGGTCTCACCCTGGGCTCTGGAAGAAGGGTTTTCCCTTTAGTTTGCCCCCACCTCACTTCCCATGGGGGGTCCCCCACCTTAATCCTTTCCAATCCCCCTTTATACATCTCCCCCCATTAGAATGTGAGCTTTTTGAGGGCAGGATGCTCTTTCTCACTTGTATGTATGTCCCCAGCACTTGATTGTCTTTGTTTTGTAGGCATGGGGTGAAGTGACTTGCCCAAGGTCACACAGCTCCTAAGTGTCTAAGGTCAATTTTGAACTCAGGTCCTCCTGACTCCAGGGCCAGTGCTCTATCCACCACCTAGCTGCCTGTGTCCTTAGCACTTGGAACAGTGCCTGACACACACTAAGCTCTTAATAAAGGTCTGATTTCTCTATCTATCTGACTTCAGACCTGAATCTGCCTTCTTGCAGGTCCCACCCTCTGGGGCTGAAGAGAGCAAAAATAAACCCCCTTCCATGAGAACTCTTCAAAGCCTTGCACAGGGCTGTCATATCCTAAAGGTTACTGGAAGCAGCTCAGGATCCCCGAGGACACTGGGGACAAGGTGGAGGTCTGTTTCTCCAAATGTCTCCCAAATATAGCTCTTTTGTCATGACTTGTCCTTGTGAATACGTGGGAAGAAAGAAGGGCCAAAGAATAGGTAACACACTGATTATTGCTCAGCAATTCATAATTTCCTGTGTGTGGGAATCCCTAATGTGTGTATGTATGTGCATAATGTGATGATATATTAAATGTAACTATGTATATGCATATATATGTGTATATATATGCATATATATGTGTGTATGTATATATATATGTATGTATGTATGCATATATGTATGCATATATATGTGTGTATGTATATATATATATACAAAATACAAGTAGATGATGCAGTAGATAGAGCACCAGACCTGCAGTCAGGAAGATCTGAGTTCAAATCCGGCCTCAGACACTTGATAGCTGTGTGACCCTGGTCAAGTCTCTTAACCCTATTTGCCTCAGTCTCCTCATCTCTAAAATGAGCTAGAGAAGAAAATGACAAACTGCTCCAGTATTTTTGCCAAGAAAACCCCAAATGGGGCCAGGAAGAGTTGGACATGACTTGAAATGACTGTCGCTAATGAATCGATGTTATCCTTTTGAGGGGGAGTCTATATAATACTAACATTGATTGAGCACTTTAAGGTTTGCAAAGCACTTTATAAATATTATCTCATGGGGGGCAGCTAGGTGGAGCAGTGGGTAGAGCACCAACCCTGGATTCAGGAGGACCTGAGTTCAAATCCAGCTTCAGACACTTGACACTTACTAGCTGTGTGACCCTAGGCAAGTCACTTAACCCTTATTGCCCTGCAAAACAAACAAACAAAAAAAACCCAATAAATATTATCTCATTTGATCCTCACGACAACTCTGGGAGGTAACTGTTATGATCTCCATTTTACAGATGAGGAAACTGAGGCAGAGGTTAAGTGATTTAGCCAGAGTCACACAGCTTTTAGGTGTCTGAGGCTGGATTTGAACTCTGGTCTTCCTGACTCCAGGTCCAACACTCAAACCATTGTGCCTGCTAAAACTCTACAATGCACCTGAGAGCTGGTCATCCTCCCTCTGTTGGAAGACCTCCAAGGAAGGCCAAAGAAATCTATCCTTAGCCCTGTGTTATTCAGTGGTTTTGGGGGGTTTTTTTTGGTTTTTTTTAGTGAGGCAATTGGGGTTAAGTGACTTGCCCAGGGTCACACAGCTAGTAAGTGTTAAGTGTCTGAGGCCGGATTTGAACTCGGGTCCTCCTGACTCCAGGGCCGGTGCTCTATCGACTGTGCCATCTAGCTGCCCCATTGTCATAGTTTTTTAAAATCAACTTTGCTAAATACAGACAGCACTAGATGAAAGTTCATGTGGAAAAAGGCCCCAGGGTTTTTAGTAGACTCTAAGTTCAAGTTGAGTCAATGTGCAGACCCAAAAAGCCAACGCAATCTTAGGCTACATTGAGAGAGGCTCAGGGCCCCTTATGGAGTATCTTGTTTCATTCTGGGCACCACATTTTAGCAGAAGCATTGACCAACCAGGGAATTTTCAGGGGAGTGAAGCAAGGATTACGAGTGGGGTAGACACCATGTCAGAGAAGGATCAAAGTCAGTTAACACACATTTCTTTTTGTTGTTGTTGTTCAGTTGTTGTAGTCGTGTCCCTGACCCCATTTGGGGTTTTCTTGGCCAAGATATTGGAGTGGTTTGCCATTTCCTTCTCCAGTTCATTTTACAGTTGAGGAAACTGAGACAGACAGGGGTAATTGACTTGCCCAGGGTCACACAGCTAGTAAGTATCTGAGGCTGGATTTGAACTCAGGTCAGCCTGACTCCAGGCCTGGCACTCTGTGCATTATGATGCCACCTAGCTGCCATTAAGCACCTACTATGTGCCAGGCACTGTGTTAGGTACTGGGAATACAAAGAAAGGCAAAAGACATTCCCTGCTCTCTAGGAGCTCACAGCCTAGCAGAAGCAGGATTGCTTAGCCCAGATGAAAAGAGATACTGAAAAAATCAGGGAAGGCTTCCTGTAGGAGGCATCATTTGAGCTGAAGGAAGGAAACACACGGAAGGAAGATGAGGCCCCTGAGAGGAGAAGCTGAGATGGAGCACTGTCCAGGCAGCTGATGGGGATTTCTGGAGGTGAAGGTGGAATGACAAGTTCAGGGAACAGCAAGGAACTCAATTTGGCTGAAATATGCCATTAGAGAAAGGGAGTTGTGTGCAATAAGTATGGAAAAGTTTGGTGGGAGCCACTGATCCATTGTTGGTGGAATTGCAAATCTGTAGGATCTTTTTGGAGAACCATCTAGAAGGACACAATAGGTTACATACCCCCCCCCACTTTGACCCAGCCCTTCTGTTGTTGGCAAGAGACACTGAAAATGTTATAAAAAAACAAAACAAAGTATCTGTGCAAAGATTTTCGTGGCAACATCTCCTCCATTGTACCTCTATTGGCCTCAGTTACTTCCTCTATAAAATGAGGGGGTCGGATGGCCTCTAAGGCCTCTTTCAACTCCAGGTCTATCACATGCACACACAACTGGAAACAATGTAAATGTTGAACGATAGAGGAATGGTTAAATAAATTGTGTTACATTCATGTAATGGAATACTATAATGCAATTAAGGCCACAAGTATGAGTAACACAAAGAAATCTGGAAAAAACTTTGGGAAATAATGCAATACAAAAGAAAAAAAACAGGACCAGAAGAAGAGAGAATACACAAACTATGAGTGGAAAAAGAGCTTGAGGACATAAAAGGAATGAGTAAAAAAATGTTCTGATACTCTATACATTGAAATTAATCTAAATGTAAATAATTACTAAGCAAGTTTAGTTGATTGTGTTGTTGGAGGTTAAGCTTTTTTGTTGCAATGCCTCTAAGCTCTCTCCCAATTCTCACTGGCCCTCTCAGGTTAGGTCCTCAGAGGGTTGTAGAGGATAATCCTGTAGATAACTATCCTTCTAACACTGTAGCTCATGAGCCCCCACTGGTATGTTTCCCCTTAACAATCAGATAGTTGATTTAATTCTTAGCAAAGGCAATTTATTCAAATGGTATAGCAAGGAACAGTAGTTACAAAGAATTTCCTCTCAAACTTGAGCACACTCTCACACAAATACACGAGTCTATGGGGGAAGGAATGGGTGTAAACTTAAAGTACAGTGGTAATAAGGCATACATATGGCCAAAGCAACTCACAACTCCCAAACTGTGGGGTCTTAATGCCTTTTCTTTCCGTAGAACTACCTGATGGGATGTCATCAGTGATGGATGAGTCTCTCTGCTTTGCACAGATGAGTTTCTGATCAACAGGTTGATCCACTGCTGGGCTGGGTCAGGCATGCTGTTCAGCTGCTGGTTGCAGCTGATCAGGTCACTATGTTGCTAGGAATCTGCTATGGAACCGTGTTGATCTACTGCTAGGCCAGGCTGTGGTTGTGGCCACTGTTACTGCCACCATTCAGTTCTGGTCTCTGGTGGGACTTCGGGATATCATGAGCTCACAAGGTCACTTGAGCACTTCCATCTGGGAATGCTTGTTCACTTAATATCAGGAAAGAACAAACACAGAGGTAGAATCAGCCATTTTGGTCACAGCACAACTGGGTGGAAGGCAGGATGGATGCCCCTCCTTCATCCAGTTCTAGAGATCAGCTCAATGTAGTTCTGTAGCTGCAAAGGAAAAGAGAAAATCAGCTGAGAAATGGGCGGGTCATCCCTTTTGTAGGCATACTCAGTGGGGGCCCAGAAACTGCTGACTCACCAGTCCTTCCCAGCCTGAAACCAATTAGAAGGCTTCTCATGATTATACAGTATGAACGCCTGAGTCATCCACTGGTCAGTCAGCCTAAAACCAGGTGGGAGATATTTGTGCTTGCTTCAAGGGCTGACCCTGAGAGGGCAGTCTACCCATACCAGCCTCTCATAAAACATTTGCTTAAGTAAACAACAACATAAATGAAAAAGATTTTTAGAAAGGAAGTTGAAATCTGCAAAATAGGTCCCAGAGAGGGGATAATGGAAGCAACACTCCTTTCTCACCAGAGAGAGGACAGGATGGGGAATACATTGTCAGACAAGGTTTCTATATAAGATGTTTTTGCTCAATAGTGTTGGGTTTGGGGGGGGTTGTCACAAAGGAGGGTTCAATCTGGGCATGGGTGGGGAAAAACTGATATAAAGACACCCATAAAACACCCCAGCTTTGAGGGTGGATCCCCTAACTGCCGAGGATTTATGGAGGACCTGGATAGGAGGTATGGAAGCCTAGATCTCATGTTAGAAGAGCCCTCAGAGGCCATGTAGTCCAATCTCCTCATTTTACAGATGAGTAAACTGAGTCTTAGGATGGTTAAGTGACTTACCCAAGGTCACACAAATAATAAGCATCCCCAGATTTTCTGAGTCCAAAGCCATGCTCTTTCCACTGTGCCTCCTATAGGAGAAGAAGGGATAGCAGAGTTGAGATCTGTACCAATGGAGGGATTGTCCACTTCAGGAAGATCACAGCAGTATTCAGATATTAAATAAGCAATCACAGCTTGCTAACAAAAGTGGAAGGGCAGAGTGCATTCCCCTCCCTTTGCAGGTCTTCAAGCTGGGACTGGATGCCCACTGGGCAGGGATGGCAGGGAGGGGATTCTTGTCCCCATATCAGGTGGTCTAGTTACTGATAAGATCCTGCCTAGATCTGAAACTATGATCAGAAAGCTCTGAAACTCTGAGAGTCTGTGAGGCTACAAAATTGTAAGGTGGGGTTCAGCTAAAATCTCACCTAGTATGAGAAGCCCTTCCTTAATTATATTCTCACTTAATTATAGTGTGTTCCATTCTGTTGATTATCTTGTATATATATTGCTTGTACGGAGTTGTTTACATGGTGTCTCCCCCATTAGACTGTAAGCTCTTTGAGGGCAGGAACTATCTTTTGCCTTTCTTTGCACCCCCAGAGCTTAGCACAGAGCCTGACACATAGTAGGTGCTTAATAAGTTTTTTGACTGAGTAACCTGGGAACAAATGATCACCATCACCAGATCAAAAAGCTGATGATAGAGCAAGGGACCAGGCCAGAACAGGTGGAGCATGTACAGCAGTCCTACTGAGCATGGGTCTCTCCAGTTCTCTAGCCTTGGGTGTTTGGGGGAAATAGGAAGAGAATTGCCAGTTTGCTCAGGAACCCCTTAGGGAAGGAGGGGTCTATACACTCTCCAAGGAACCCTGAAATAGCAGCAAAAGGGTCTAGCCTGGGGGCTGAGCTGGATGACAAGCCAGAAAGTGGGAAGATCCACTGCCCCTTCCTCCTCCCCTACCTGGCTCAGGGGAGACTGTGGGTCAAACACACCCACGTCTATCATTGCTGCTTCCAGAAGGGCAGGTATTCCAGGCAAGCACTGGGGGGAGGGAGATGCCTGTTTGTAACCCCCAGGCTCAGAAACATTGAAAATTTCGCTTTGACAAGAGACCTCATGGTAAGGGCAGGAGGGAAAGAGCCTGTTTGGGGGAGGCAGAGGGGGACCAAAAAAGGGGTCTTGTTGGGGAAAACTCCTAGATGACGAAGCAACCTCTACCAATGCACCCAAGGGGAGGGGAGACAGGGAGAGACAGAGATTCAGAGACAGAGAGAGACAAAGACAGAGAGACAGGGAGAGAGAGATGAGAGAGACAGAGAGATGAGACAGAGGAGACAGAGACAGAAACAGAGAGAGACAAAGACAGACAGAGACAGGGAGAGAGAGATGAGAGAGAGAAATGAGACAGAGGAGACAGAGACAGAGACAGACAGAGACAAAGACAGACAGAGAGACAGGGAGAGATGAGAGAGACAGAGAGATGAGACAGAGGAGACAGAGACAGAACAGAGAGAGATGAGAGAGACAGAGAGGAGACAGAGACAGAGGCAGAGAGAGACAAAGACAGACAGAGAGACAGGGAGAGAGAGATGAGAGAGACAGAGAGATGAGACAGAGGAGACAGAGACAGAACAGAGAGAGACAAAGACAGACAGAGACAGGGAGAGAGAAAAGAGAGAGATATGAGAGGGAGGAGAGAGGAGACAGAAACAGAGACAGAGAGAGAACCTCTAGGTGACTGTGGAGAAGAAGAAATCCTAGGGAGGAAGAGATCTCACAGAGAAGGAAGGGAGAGATAGAGGACACATAGGGGTACCAGGGAGAAAGAGGACAGCTAGGTGGCACAGTGGATCTAGCACCAGGCCTGGAGTCAGGAAGACTCATCTTCATGTGCTCAAATCCAGCCTCAGCCGCTTACTAGCTGTGTGACCCTGGACAAGTCACTTCACCCTGTTTGCCTCAGTTTCCTCATCTGTAATATGAGCTAGAGAAGGAAATAGCAAACCATTCCAGTATCTTTGCCAAGAAAACCTCAAATGGGGTTATAGAGAGTCAGACACGACTGAAATGACTGAATGATAACAAGGGGATGCTTGGGACCGCACTCACCTTGATCAACCCCAGGGTGTTGGTAGATTGAGCTTAGAGCCTGCAGTGGGAGGAAGAGATGGGAGATGTGGGAACACTTAGGGTCTGCAGCCCTAAGGAGAAGATCTTCTGGGCAGAGGCTGCCCTCTTGTGACCAAAGTGGGTATTGTTTACATTTTATTCAAGTGGAGGACGGGAACCTCAACCTTAGTTACCACAGCAGCTTAGAATTGGAAACAACCTTTGAGACCAACAGGTCCAGGAGGAAACGAGCCCAGGGAGGGGAAGAGGGAAGAGACCTGCCTTGCCTAGGATCACACGGCTGGTAAGTGTCTTAGGCAGGACTTGAACTCATGTCTTTCTGACTGTAAATCGGCTGCTCTATCCACAAGGCCACCTAACTTTTCATATGGATATGGAAAAGGAATGACAATACTCTCACCACCCTATAGAGTTTTACTGATTTCAAAGCACTTTCCTCACCATGACTCTGAAATGTCAGTAGTTTCAATCGCATTAGGACAACCTTTTGTTAATAGCAACAATTTATTATTCCTGGGGAATCTAAGAGATCAAGTGACTTGTTCAGGGTCATGTAGAACATGATAGAGGTGTGACTCAAACCCAGGCCTTCCTAGTTCCAGGGTCACATTTCTATCCACTCTACAGAGGTGTCAAACATAGACTCCTGATTATGGCTGAACCAGGTTAAAATGTAATTGGGAAGGGGCAGCTAGGTGGCGCAGTGGATAGAGCACTGGCCCTGGAGTCAGGAGTACCTGAGTTCAAATCCAGCCTCAGACACTGAACACTTACTAGCTGTGTGACCCTGGGCAAGTCACTTAACCCCAATTGCCTTACTAAAAGAAAATTTAAAAAAAATTTTTTTAAATGTAATTGGAGGGGGGCAGCTAGGTGGCTCAGTGGATAAAGCACGGGCCCTGGATTCAGGAGTACCTGAGTTCAAATCCGGCCTCAGACACTTAACACTTACTAGCTGTGTGACTCTGGGCAAGTCACTTAACCCCAATTGCCTCACAAAACAAAACAAAAAAAAAATGTAATTGGAGTGGATAAAGCACCAGCCCTGGAGTCAGGAGTACCTGAGTTCAAATCTGACCTCAGACACTTAACACTTACTAGCTGTGTGACCCTGGGCAAGTCACTTAACCCCAATTGCCTCACTAAAAAAACAAAAACAAAAACAAAAACAAAAATGTAATTGGGAGAGGCACCTAGGTGGTGCAGTGGATAGAGCACCAGTCCTGGATTCAGGAGGACCTGAGTTCAAATCCGACCTCAGAAACTTAACACTTACTGGCTGTGTGACCCTGGGCAAGTCACTTAACCCCAATTGCCTCACCAAAAAAAAAGGAATTGGGAAATATTTGACCAAATAACTAAAAATATAATAAAATATAAATATAATATTTTCAAAATGAAATCAATATATACCCACAGGGGTCTTTATGTCCAGGTTAGTGGTGACCCCCATAATCATTATGGCTGATATTTATATAGAGAAAAAAAATTGTTTTATTGACTGATTTACCAATGAGGACCCTGGGGTTCAGAGAGGTGATTTGCCCTCCGTCACATTGCTGTTGTAGCAGGAGACCCAGGCAAGATTCAAATATAGATCCTCTTGTCCCTGGGCCCACCAGGCCCAGTTTTATAGACAGAGAAGTGAGACCCAGAAAGGTCGGGGTGGGGATGGGCCAACTGGTTCAAGGTAGCACAGATATTTCATGGGCAAACTGAGATTAGAACACAAATCTCTTGGCTCCCAGTCCAGGGCACTTTCCCTTTTCCTGGGCTGTCTTATAAGTATTTTATTATACATTTTAGGAGAATATCGAAACATTACACGTCTTCCATCTGCAGATAGTTCCCTGGGGCCACTTGGAGAGACAAGATATCACTCTCATTGCATTCATGGCCAAAGAAATGTTCCAAGTGATCTAGGTGCTCAGGGGAAGGAGAGAGCTCTCTGCCTGGGGAGACTTCCTGGAACGTCTAGGACATAAGCTGAATCCTGAAGGACAGTTAGGTCTTAGATGGGGAGAGGAGTGGGGTTAGGTTTTCCAAATGAAGACACAAAGATCTGGGTTGACTTTGTTGAGAGCAGCCCGTGTCAGGCCAATCTAATTTTCTTTTTAGATAGGGTCACTAATCAATAAACCAACACATTTATTTAGCACCTACTGCATGCCAGGGGACCTGCTAGGTGACGCAGAAACAAAGGGGAAAATGGAATTGACTCTACCCTCAACGAACTTCCATTCTAATAGTAAATGCTATAGATATACTTCCCCTAGATGTCAGAAGAACTTCTGAGAAAGGCTCTTACATTATTCTGGTGGGAAATATGGAAGATGTGGGCTAGATAATTGTACAATTAGTCAATCAATCACTTGTTTTTGTTTTTGTTTTTTTAGTGAGACAATAGGGGTTAAGTGACTTGCCCAGGGTCACACAGCTAGTAAGTGTTAAGTGTCTGAGGCCAGATTTGAACTCAGGTACTCCTGGCTCCAGGGCCGATGCTCTATCCACTGCGCCATCTAGCTGCCGCTCAATCAGAATACAGAGAAATAAGTTCCAACTAAAATCCCACCTTCTACACAACTCCCCCAAACCTCTCTTTATTCTAGTGCCTTTCTTATGTTCATCATTTCCTAGTTATCCTGTATAGAGCTCGCTTTGTATATGTTTGTCAGTATCTTGTCCCCCCATTAGATTGTTTTTCTTTTCTTTTTCTTTTTTTTTTTTTTTGCAGGGCAATGGGGGTTAAGTGACTTGCCCGGGGTCACACAGCTAGTAAGTGTTAAGTGTCTGAGGCAGGATTTGAACTCAGGTCCTCCTGAATCCAGGGCTGTTGCTCTATCCACTGTGCCACCTAGCTGCCCCACCCCCATTGGATTGTAAGCTCCCTGAGGGCAGGAACTATCTTTTGCCTCTTTTTGTATCTCCAGCGCTTAGAGCAGAGCCTGGCACATAGTAGGTGCTTAATATATGTTGATTGATTGAAAACAGTCCCTTGCCCTCAGGAAGTTCAAGTTGAACGGGGGAGACAACATGTAAATTATAATAAACATGACAAGATATGTATTGATGAGATCAGAGATGAAGTCATGGCAGAGGTGGGGGAGGGGGCTGGGAAAGGCCACAGTCAGAAGGTAGAATTTGAGCTGAGACTTGAAGTAAACCCGGGAAGCTAAAAGACCAAAGCAAGGGATTAGATGTTCTAGAGTTGGCTGACTGGTTCAACTCAAAGAACAGTTGATAACGGTCTCTAATTAATTTGCAAGGTCTCCAGGGGAGTACCCTGGGGATCTGTGCTGTTTAATGATTTTCCCCAAAGTCTTAGAAGCCGATCCAAAATGCAAATGACACAAAGCCGGTTTGAACAGCCAACACATTGGCTGACAGTCAAGATTTGGGAGGATCTTGGCAGGCTAGACTCTTGGACTGGTTCTAAGGTGAAACAGAATAGGGATAGATGTTGTCTTTAAACAAACAAACAAACAGTCAATTCTTATGCTTAGGTCCAAAAAAAAAATCAGCTTCATAAGTGCAAGGTGGAAGAGATGTGTCTAAATAATAATTATGTCTGAAAAAGATCTGGGAGTTATAGTGGACCGCAAGCATATAGTATCTGGCACATAGTCAGAGCTTAATAAGTGCTTATTGACTGACTGCGAAGATATAGCAAAAATAGAAATTGCAAAGTGTTTCCGCCAACACCTGGGATCACACCCTCTCCTATCTTACCTCAGTCCCTGGAGAGAGTGAGCTCAAACTTAAAGGAGTTGCCACATGGCATTTACCCCACCAGTTATTGTTCAGTCATCTTAGTTGTGTCTGGCACTTCATGACCCCTATGGGGTTTTCTTGGCAGAGATACTGGAGTGGTTTGCCATTTCCCTCTCCAGCTCATTTTACAGATGGGGAAACTGAGGCAAACAGGAGTGACTTACCCAGGATCACATAGCTAAATTTGGCAGAGCCAATGAATGGATTGTTGTAGCTCCTGCTTGGCTGCCTTCAATACATTGCTGAACCAAACTACTTGCTAGGGGATTGGCCTCTCACCATCCATCCAGCTTCTGGAAAATCCTGGCATGGTCTCAAGATTCCAAACTTCAGCTTGCAAGGTCCCAGATTTCTCCAACATTCCTTCTCCTAAAGCAAGAAAGAGCAAATGCAAGGAGAGTAAGAACAGGGTACATGCCGACGGGGGCAGCCCAAGGCCTCTAATCCATGGGCTCACAACATCTCAGCCCCTCTGCCTTTGTCTGTCTCTGTCTCTCTATCTCTGACTCTCTGTCTCTGTCTGTCTCCATCTCTTTGTCTCTGTCTCTGTTTCTTTGTTTCTGTTTCTTTCTCTTTCCCTCTTTCTCTTTCTGTCTCTGTCTCCATCCTTCCCTCTTTCTCTTACTTTCTGTCTCTCTGTCTCTGTCTCTCTGAGTCTGTCTGTCTTTGTCTCCATCCTTCCCTCTTTCTCTTATTTTCTCTTTGTCTCTGTTTCTGTCTCTGTCTGTATCCTTCCCTCTCTCTTACTTTCTGTCTCTCTGTTTCTGTCTCTGTCCCTTTGTCTTTGTCTCCATCCTTTCCTCTTTCTCTTTCTGTCTCTCTGTCTCTATCTCTCCATCCTTCCCTTTCTCTTACTTTCTGTCTCTGTTTCTCTCTCTATCCTTCCCTCTTTCTCTTACTTTCTGTCTCTCTCCCTCCAACACACCCAGGCAGGAAGAAGGAAGAACCTCACTTTGGCCAGTCAATGTCTTTTGAATGGACCCCAGCTCTGGCTGAGGCTCCCATCAAAAGCCTGTCCCTTTACCACACAGGTAGTGCACTGGAATCAGCCCCAGGGTGTCTGTGTGTGCTCCCTGGTGCGTGGTCTTCCTATTATACATGCTCACATCTTTCTGGAAGGAGCCTCCTCAATCTCTTCCATGTGGACCGGCAGAGCTTGCTGTACAGGCTCTGAGGGAACTCCCATTAAGCCAGGTTCCCATCATGCTTGTATAAGTACAAGTTGTCTCTCTCATCAGAAGGTAAGTTCCCTGAGGGTAGGGACCATTTCATTTTTGTCTTTGGGGGGCAGCTGGAGTTGCAGTGGTTAGAGCTAGAGCCAGGAAGACCTGAGTTCAAATCCAATCTCATACACTTACTATCTGTGTGACCCTGAGCAAGTCACTTAATCCCTTTGACCTCAATTTCCTCATCTGTAAAAAAAAAAAATAGCTGGAGAAGGAAATGACAAATCACTCTAATATCTTTGCCAAGAAAAGTCCAAATAGGGTCACAAAGAGTTGGACATGACAGAAAAAAAAATGACTCAACAAAACAGCAACAGTTTCCAATATTTAGCACAGTGTCTGGAACATAGTAATCTCTTGATAAATGTTTGATGGTTGATTTATTGCATGCTTAGAATCCTTAAGCACCAAAAAGAGATGTAAGTGTGAAGCTATAACCTTAGGGCATAAAAACATTTTTTTAATTGCTTTAGGGGCAGCTAGGTGGCACAGTGGATAGAGCACTGGCCCTGGATTCAGGAGGACTTCAGTTCAAATTCGGCCTCAGACACTTGACACTTACTAGCTGTGCGACCCTGGGCAAGTCACTTAACCCCAATAGCCTCCCCCTCCCCCCCAAAAAAATTGCTTTAGAACACTTAATGTAGAGAGAAGTTGTAAGAATTTTAAGTTTCAGCCTGGTAATGTATACCAAATTTGCCTGCTGGGCAGCTAGAAGTCAGATTTGGTGCTTGCCACCAAAAAAGAAGAAGATAGTATTGGGCAGATTATGGTGAGCAAATTTCTATTCCCTGTGGTCTCTGAGACTAGTAAGTCTCAGAGCAAATCTTTTCCTGCTATGAGAACAAAAGGACAGGATGCCAAAGAGACAGTGGAAGGCCACAAATGGGTAGGGTCAACATGAGCCAAAGGGAGTTAGAATTTTTCATGGAATTATTTCCTATCTCCTAGATTAACATGGAAATCAGGTTACTAAGGACAAGTTAAAATTTGGGAGGAGCTTCTGAACATGTCTAATTTGCAGCGAGCTGGTGTAGCTCAAGCTTTGAGCACCACCTGGTGGCTTACACAGGTATCACACCCTACAGCTGCTACTCCAAACCAGAGCCCTAGTAGAGAAACACATGTGTGTGATTTTCCTTAAGCCCAGATCTGATCGAGTAGCTCCCCTACTCAGTCGACTCCAGTGACTCCCTATTGCCTCCTCGATTAATTATAAACCCCTCTGTTGAGCCCTTTATAACCTGTACCTTTCCAGCCTCAGTGGACATTATTCCGCCCCCTGGATTTTATCCAGCCAAATTAACTTTCTCTGTGTTCCTCATACACAATCCTCCATCTGCCACCTCCTTGCCCTTTCATTGGCCATCCCAGGTGCCTAGAATGTGCTCTTCCTCCCCTTCACCTCACAGAAGGCATCTCTTCATTTAAGATGTAGTTCGGCAATGGAGGGGAGAAGAGAAGTTGGAACACAGTTGGTTTTTAATTGATGTTAAAATTTTGTTTTTACATATATTTTGGAAAATAAAATTCTATTCAAAGAAAAAAAAGATGTAGTTTGGGGCGGGGGGAGGTGCAGCTAGGTGGCACAGTGGATAAAGCACCAGCCCTGGATTCAGGAGGACCTGAGTTCAAATCCAGCCTCAGACACTTGACACTTACGAACCCTCATTGCCCCACTAAAAAAAAAAAAGATGTAGTTCAGACACAATATTCTGCGTGAAGCCTTTTGTGATTCCCCTCATTTGCTAGTGCCCTTCCTGTCTTATATTTAACTACTCTGAATACATTTGTATCTCTTCATTTATATTTATGCTGAATATATATATGTGACTTGCCCAGGGTCGCACAGCTAGTGTCAAGTTTCTGAGACTGGAATTGAACTCAGGTCCTCCTGAATCCAGGGCCAGTGCTCTATCCACTGCATCTCCTAGATGCCCCCCATTTCTCTCTTTTTGACCCCATTTGGGGTTTTCTTGGCAAAGATACTGGAGCAGTTTGCCATTTCTTTCTCCAGATTATTTTACAGATGAGGAAACTGAGACAAACAGGGTGAAGTGACTTGCCCAGGACCACATAGCTAATGTGTGTCTGAGGCCAGATTTGAATTCAGAGAGATGCGTCTTCCTGACTCCAGGCTCAGCACTCTATGCGTGTCCCCACTTAACTGCCTGAACATTTATTAAGCACCTACTATGTGCCAGGCACCATGCTAATTACTGGGGATACAAAAGGAGGCAAAAGATAGTCCTCAAGGTGCTCACAATCTAATAGGGATTAAGGAGGGATTGTTTCATTCTTTGGATTTGTATACCAGCCCCTTAATAAATGCTAATTTATTAACTGATCTGTTTCTTGGGATTATCTTTCAGAACAACAGGACTCCTTGTTGTCCACCATACCAGTCCCAAGGGACCCAAAGAGAGTCCCAGGAGTGACCAAGGCTGTCTTAGACTGGGCAATACCTTCCCTGACCTCTCTCACTTCCCCCACCCCTGCTCCAGGCAGAATCATAGTTCTACCCTCTCTCCCACCTGTTTCTCCCATGCCTATCCCTGTTAGACTTTGCCACTGAACGCTCAGGGAAAGCTACATCACTGAACCCATCCTCTTGCCCCTGTCCCTGGCTCTGTGTGTGGTGTTCTCTGGGTCTAAGGCCCTCCTTTTTTTTTTTTTTTTCGGTAGTGAGGCAATTGCGGTTAAATTACTTGCCCAGGGTCACACGGCTAGTAAGTGTCAAGTGTCTGAGGCCAGATTTGAACTCAGGTACTCCTGACTCCAGGGCCAGTGCTCTATCCACTGTGCCCTCCTCTTGAAAGGGTTCTATGGGGCCCTCCCCAGACCCTGCCCTTGGCTCTTTCAGAAGGACCCTCCCTGGCTCCTGGAGTAGTGCCCTCCGGGCCCCAGCTCCATCTCCTAGCTGTGTAGGGCGGGGTCTCCATGCCCCCATCCCCTGTTCTGGATCTGAAGGCAGGACGCTGCCCAGCCCCCGCCCCCGGCTTCGGGGCCCGGCTTCTCCTCCAGTCCTGGACCCTCACTCCAGGCCTCCAAGAAGAGGGCTCAGGATGCCCTCCTCCCTCGGCCATCTAAGCTGTGCTTCTCACTGTTTAACTGTCTTCTGCCCAGCTCCCACCTTTCATTCATCCTTGCAGCGATGCTGTTTCCCCTGGAGGCACTTTCCTGTTACCAATTAACTCTCTCATTAGCGAGAGTCCTTGATGTATATAAATAATCATTTGATTCAGACGCTGGGAAGGCAGCAGCCGGATCCCCAAGAGGCCTCCCCCTCCCCCAAAATAAAGAGGGGGAACAGTCCATCACAGGTGCCTTGGTAATCCAGCCTGTCCGACTTCCCGGCTGAGCCTTTGGCCCTCACCATCTTCCAGGATTCAATTCAATTAAACAAGCATTGATTAAGAGAGGCTCTGGAGTGTGCGTACAGAACAAGCCTTGGGGGCAGGAAGTCCTGGGCTTCGGACTGCCAGACCCAGGAACCCTGAGCAAGTCCTGAGGTCTCAAAGCACTCCAGGTCATCCTCAAAGGTCATTCTGGCTCAGCAGGAGCCCGTCCGCACTGATGAGGGGTGTTTCCTCATCCATCAATACAACGTTAGTCACAAATGCCTATCATGTGTCAAAAGACAGTCCCTGCCCTCCAGGAGCTTACAATCTTTTTTTTTTTTTTTTTTTAGTGAGGCAATTGGGGTTAAGTGACTTGCCCAGGGTCACACAGCTAGTAAGTGTTAAGTGTCTGAGGCCGGATTTGAACTCAGGTACTCCTGACTCCAGGGACACTGCTCTATCCATCAGAGCTTACAATCTTAATAGGGGAAACAACATGTAAATAAATCTATACAAAGCGAGCCATACACAGGATACAAAGGAATTAATTAACAGAAGGAAGGCACCATGATTAGTTATTCCAAGGAACCATAGTTTCTAGACACAAGAGAACAACATTCTGGTGCCCAGCATGGAGGAGGGGGGCTATAAAGGCGAGTCTTTCCCCCACCAAAACACTTCCTGCCCTGATCCCACTGATCATCTCACTCTGCCTAGTCTCAGAATGAAAAGGGCCCTTTTCTCCTTAATGACGCCCCCACCCCAGCCCTGGGGATTCCAGACAGAGTCTAGAGGGGATGGTTCAGGACTTGGACACAGAAAACCATGGTTTGAATATTTCCTAGCTGTGTGACCCTGGCAGGTCATTGAATCTCTGTCTGCCTTGGTTTCCCCTACCCAGATAAGGTTGTCTGTGAGGATCAAATGGGATCATATATGTTGTTGTTTGTCCTTCCTTTTTGTTTGTTGGTTTTTGCGGGGCAATGAGGGTTAAGTGACTTGCCCAGGGTCACACAGCTAGGAAATATCAAGTGTCTGAGGCTGGATTTGAACTCAGGTCCTCCTGAATCCAGTGACCAGTGCCACCTAGCTGTCCCCTTTGTCCTTCCTTTTTTTTTGTAGAGGCAATTGGGGTTAAGTGACTTGTTCAGAGTCACACCACTAGTAAGTGTTAAGTGTCTGAGGCTGGATTTGAACTCAGGTCCTCCAGACTCCAGGCCAGTGCTCTATCCACTGTGCCACCTAGCTGCCCCTTGTCCTTCCTTTTTAAAGAGGGCCAATGACATCACAAGGTGATGCCTTGACTTGTTAATGAATTCGACTGAAGTGAGGCAGAGTTGTACAAAGTCATCAGTCTCACTCTTTCTTCCAGAGTCATCACAGTCCAGTGGCAGGATAAAAGTCAAGGTGACTGGTGATGGCCCGGATGCAGTGAATGACTGGCATCTTCCATGTCTGACAAAGCTCTAAACGCTTCACAGTGCCCAGTTCAGTAGCCTTCACAGACATGGGAACAAACTATTCTCATGCACCCATTCTGCTGGGGGGATGTCTTCACATGCTTGGGGCAGACACCCCCTGTTATATAATGCTATAGTAATAACAGTTATTATTATTGCTATTATTGTTTTCCCCACTGGGCTGTTGCTAAATATTGCTGATTAAAAGAAAAAAGATGGGAGCGGCAGGCAGAGGAACTCAGTCGTGGTTATGTATAGGGGCTCCCTGGAATGCCCTTCTTCCTCACCTTCACCTCTTAGAACCCTACCTTTTTTTTTTTTTTTGCAGGGCAATGAGAGTTAAGTGACTTGCCCAGGGTCACACAGCTAATAAGTGTCAAGTGTCTGAGGTCCAATTTGAACTCAGGTCCTCCTGAATCCAGGGCCTGTGCTTTATCCACTGCAGCACCACTTAGCTGCCCCAGAACCCTACCCTCTTTCAAAGCCCAGCCCCTCAGGGACCTCTCCAGTTACTGACCTCTCCAATTATTAGTGCCCCCTAAATTACTCTGTACACATAGTACCTTATATTTACTTTTATGTGAACACCTCTCAAAAGAATGCAAATTCCTTGAGGGCAGGGACTGGTTTTTTTTTGTCTCTGTACCCCAGTACCCAGGAAAGTGTCTGGCACATAGTAGGTGCCTAATAAATGCTTGCTAAATGAATAAGTGATTGATGGAATGGGAGATGAGAATCAGAGAGCCCACACCACTTTCTGTACTGGTGCACCCTCATCCAAACAGCCAGGCCTTAAGATGCAGGGACACAGAGGGGACAATTGTGGAGGAAATGTTCCTGTTTATGAGAAAGAAGATAAGGAAATTGATGACAGGTAAAACTCCCTAGTTTCCCCTAAAGAAGCCAGTGGAACGAGAATCAGTCACTGCCCTCTCCATCTGCTGCTGTGGCAATGACGGCCTCAGAGGGAACTTTCCCGTGTATGAGACAGGAGAGGAGTGGCTGACAGGGAAAGAGAAGACAGCGATAAGCAGTCTGAGCACTCCCCCTCCTCTCTCCCCTGCTGGGGTTGTCTGTGACCTTGGCTGTTCAGCCAATCAGGAGCCATGCAACACGTCTGTTTCCCGGTGGTCTTATGTAGTAGGAGGCAGGGTCTGGTGCTTCTTGACAGCCATGACACTGAGCACATCCAAGAGGGCATCTAAGTGGTGATGACCCATCTGGCACATTCAATCTCTGACCCTTCCCAACAGAGCTCAATTCTCTCATCAGTGGCCAAGGTGGCCCAGCTGTGGGAACATCATCGGGACTGAGAGGGACCATGCCTGAAGCACTGTCCCTTTAAATCCAGGAGGTCCCTCGGCAGCCGCAGCAGCAGGAGGAGAAGGAGGAGGAGGCTCAATAAGAGAATTCCTCCCTTCCCTTTCAGTCTTAGAGGCCTCCTCATCTGGCCTCTTAGTGACAATTACTGAGCGCTCTCCAGGGTACAGGTCCACCCTTGCCTCTTGGCTGACTTCTCTCAGCCCCCCAACTTCCCAGTTCCTTGGGTTTCCTATTTATTTACTGCAACTCTTGGAACCTTGACTCTCCAGAATTTGTCTTTCCAAGACATCAGCCCCCCCAGAAGCCTGACCTTCTGATTGTGACCTTCAGCCAGTCAATCAACAAGCATTTATTAAGCACCTACTATGTTCCAGACACTTGGCTAAGCCCTGGGGGTGCAAAGAAAGAAAAACAAAAACCCCAACCCCTGCCCTTGAGAAGCTCACAGTATAATGGGGGAGACAACACACAATCATGTATAAGATATGAACGGAGAGAAAACAGAAATAGTCTCAGAAAAACTTCAAGGGTGGTTTCTAGTTCCCAACAAAAAAATAATAAGCCATGATGATGATAATGACTAACATTTGTATAGCACTTTAAACCTTGCCAAGTGCTTTAAAACTATTATCTCATTTTATCCTCACAAAAACCCTGGGGAAGTAGGGGCTATTATTTCCCCCCATTTCACAGATGAGAAAACTGAGACAGATAGAGGTTGTGACTAGCCATAGGGTGTCTGGGACCACCTGGGACTCTCACTATAGACGCTCAATTTCCTCTCCAGTCCCACCTCATATTCTTCCCCACCTCATGTACTTTCTCTTCAAGCTCCCATTTCCTTTCCTAGCTCCCTGTGTTTGCTCAGGTGCTTCCCATGCCTGGGAAATTCTCTCCTTACTCCTGTCTCCTGAACTCTCTTGCTTACTCCAAAGCAAGGCTCAGCTGGTGAACCTTCCTACAAAAAGCCTTCACTCACTCTTGCTTTGCATGTTTATGCACATGTTCTATCTCCTCCTCCCCCAGAAGGATTGACCCTTCTTGAAGGCACACAGTAGGTGTTTAATATGGGTTTATTGATTCCATTTGGGTCCCTGCATGATTTTGGCGGCCCCAGAATTCAGCTGAACCTGAAGCATTTGCTGTAGAAAATTGGACGCTGAGCCTCATCACCCCATGGTGACTGAACTAGAATCTCTGTAGGAATAGGGAAGAACTAGGTCTGTGTTAGCAGACTCCCTTTTTGGGGGAGGGAGCCTGCCCTGGACCTCCTTGATGAGAAGTCTGGGGAGGCTCAAGGATCACTGCTAATTCTCCAGCCTAGTGTAAGACACTCCCAGAGCTCTAGGGACTAGTTCCAGACAAATTCCTTGGAAACACCATCCTTCCAGTCCCTTGGAAGGGGTTTCATTCACAGCCCAGGCATCCTCCTCAACTCTTCCTTCTCCCTCCCTGCCCCCGCCCCTGCAAGTCCCATCCCTTGCCAAATTTTGTCAATTCTGGCATCCATCCTCTCTTTCCACTCTCTCTTCCCTCAATCAACAAGCGACTACTACATGCCAGGCATGGGTGCTGGAGTTATTTTTTTATGTTTATTTTTAAGTGAGGCAATTGAGGTTAAGTGACTTGCCCAGGGTCACACAGCTAGTAAATGTTAAGTGTCTGAGGCCGGATTTGAACTCAGGTACTCCTGACTCCAGGGCCAGTGCTCTATCCACTGCGCCATCTAGCTGCCCCAGGGTGCTGGAGTTATAAAGACAAGGTGAAAATATCCTCCCTGCCCTCAAAAGCTTATATTCTTATGCGGGGGGGGGGGGGGGGGCTATGTGGTGTAAACAGAATGACATATACATGATGATTGGAGGAGGAGAGAGAAGAAGCATTAACTAGGGGCAGCTAGGTAGCGCAGTGGATAAAGCACTGGCCCTGGATTGAGGAGTACCTGAGTTCAAATCTGGCCCCAGACACTTGACACCTACTAGCTGTGTAACCCTGGGCAAGTCCCTTAACCCCCATTGCCCCGCAAAAAAAAAAAAAAAAGCATTAACTATGTGTATTAGGAAAGGATTTCCAAAGATGACCCAATGACTGGGGCCCCCAAACAACCAGGGATTCTAAGAGATAGAAAGGAATGAATGAATAGCATTTATTAGGTGAAGAAAGGGGAAAGTGCATTCCAGGTACAAGAAACAGCTTGTTCACAGATAGGGAAACTGAGGCTCAGTGAGGGAAGGACCTTGCCAGAGGTCAAGTAAATTAGTGACACAGCCAGAACACAGGTCCACTGACTGCCACCTTGGGGATTTAGGGAAGTGTTTGGATGGGACTCTTCTCTGTTTCTGAGTTCACAGGTGTCTCAAATGGGGACACCAAGCCACATGCATTCCCCAGTCCCCACATTACTTCTGCCACCCCTCCCAGGAGTGAACCAGTGGCCAGGGGTAAAGATCTCAGGGGTGACAACTGAAGGGAAGATTGGGAAGAGAGTGTCCCCAGGTCTACCCTCCCAGAAACACCCTCCACAGGTGTGTGAGATTCTGTCTATAGTAGCACCCTGGGGTGTTTCAGGGAGGGTGGAGTCTCAAGGGATTCAATTCAATTTCACAAGCATTTGACAATGTTTTTAGAATTTATTTTTATATCACCTACATTTTTCCACACAGCCTTCAATAAAGAAGAGAGGGAAAACAGTTCAGTAAAAATAATCAACATATCAGCCAATCAACAAGCATTTATTAAGTGACTACTGTGTGCCAGGCACCGTGCTAGGTCCTGGGGATACCAAGAATAAAACCATCCTACTCTCAATCTGTCCTTCAATAAACATCTATTAAGCACTTACTGTATGCCAGGCATTGTGCTAAGCATTGGAGATGCACAAAGAGGCAAAAGAAGATCCCTGCCCTCAAGGAGCTTACAATCTATTGGGAGGGACAACATGCAAATAAATATATAAAAAGCAAACTATATAAAGGATAAATAGAAAATATTAACAGAGGAAAAGCCCTGGAATGAAGAGAGAATGGGGAAAGCTTCCTGTAGAAGGAGGGGTTTGAGTTGGGACTTAAAGGAAGCCAGAGAGTCAATGGTCAAAGTGGAGGAGGGAGAGAATTCCAAGGCATTGGGGACAGTCAGAGAGAATACTCAGAGCTGAGAGATGGAGGGTCTGGTTCATCGAATAGCCAGGAGGTCAATGTTACTGGATTGAAGAATATTTATAAGGGAGTAAGGAGTAAGAAGACTGAAAAGGTATGTTAAGGGCTAAAATTCTAGCTAGTCTGTCTAAAATATCCAATGAGTGGTCGCCAATAAATTATAAGCTTTAGCAAGAGTTAGACTTTTAAGCATTTATTAAGGAGAATAAGAATTTGGTAAAGAGAGAAGAAAGGCCTAGATTCCTATCTATTAAAGGGAGAGCACATTTCTAGCTCCGCTCTCCACCAGAGTCCAAAGGAAAGAGCCCGAGACAGAGTGTTAGTCTCTTCCTTCTTCCTCCCACTACCCAGCATCACTTCCTGACGCCACAGAAAAGACTCCTGGTCTTGCCCTCAAAGACCTTCGCTTCATGGGCGGAACTCTTCTACAGTAAGTCTCCAGCAGGTGGCATCATTCCAATCGTTACAGGTAGGAGGGGGCAGGTTGGGAAGGGCTTTGAATGCCGAGCAGAACATTTTGTATTTGTTCCTGGAGATAACAGGGAACCACTGGAGTTTACTGAATTGGGGGTGGAGGTCGAGAATATGTCTGTGACATGATCAAACCTGAATTTTAGAAAAATCACTCTATGTATATGCACATGCATATTCATACACAGATACCCAGGTGCCTATAGACAGACATGGGGAGAGGTTAAAATTGTTCAACCTAGGGGCAGCTAGGTGGCACAGTGGATAAAGCACCAGCCCTGGATTCAGGAGTACCTGAGTTCAAATCCGGCCTCAGACACTTGACACTTACTAGCTGTGTGACTCTGGGCAAGTCACTTAACCCCCATTGCCCCGTGCAAAAAAAAAGAGAGAGAGAGAGAGAATGGTCCAGAGATAAATTGGGGGACTTTCCATGTAATTGAGTCACTTCTGCCATACTGGGCTTGGTCACCATGACAAGGAGAACCAAGGGTGGAGGGCCTCTTGTTAGCTTCCTATCATTAAGCAAGTGAACTTAGAACCTGCAGTTCACAGCTCTGGGGCATAATATACAGAACTTAAAAGCACTACCCCTATGGAACCATATCAAACTGATCGATATTGATTGGACTAGAGTAGGGTTCCAAATGAATTATTTCTTACAGGTTCAGCTTGGTGGAGCACTGGATAGAGTGCCTGGGTTGGAGTCAGGAAGACTCATCTTTCTGAGTTCAAATCCTGCTTCAGACATTTATTAGCTGTGTGACCCTGGGCAAGTCACTTACCCTTGTTTGCCTCAGTTTCCTCACCTGTAAAATGAGCTGGTGAAGGAAATAGTAAACCACTCTAGTATCTTTGCCAAGAAAACCCCAGATGGGGTCACAGAGAGTAAGACACAACTGAAAAATGACATGACAACTATGTGTGTGTATACATACATATTTATTAAATACAAAATAATGTGGGAAAGAGAGGACTCTATTGGTGGAGGTAAGGAGGAAGTGCTCATTGAACTTGGGGGATGATCAGTGCAAAGGCATGTCCATGTGTAAAAGAAAGAAAAGGCAAATGTGGCTGTTTTGCAATATGGGAAAAGGAGTAATGTATATTAAAGCTGAAAAGGCAAAAGGGGACAGGTCGTGAAGAGCCTGAAAAATGAAACCACTTGTATTTCATCCTGAACTAGAACCAGGCTCTTTCTGCCCCCAAGATCAGTTTTCTATCTACGCCTCTTTCATCAACCCTTCCAAAAATCCTGAACCAGCAAACCAAACTTGAGTATTGTATCTGACCAAGGGATTCCCTTGAGTATACAGATGAGGCGCCATCCATGGATGTCACTTCTCTCCAAGGGACCTCATTAACAGCCCTTACACTGGTGTAAATCTTGGAAAGTTTCCTCAACTACCTTGGCTTCTTTTTTCCTGTGTTAGGAGATGGGTCAGAGAAGAACAGGAATTCAGAGTTGGAAGGAATCCCAGAAGCCAAGAACCTCATTTTACAGATAAGGAACACTTGGGCAAGTTGGAAGGCAACAAGAAAGGAATTAGGGGATTGTTCCCACCTGCCCAGGTGGGAGATTGCAGAGAGGGAGGATGATTGAGGATGCCACCTGCTGGAAGAAGACAGGGCAGGACCAGGAGTGTGTGGAAAGGATCAAGCCCAGATGTAGAAGGGCAGCTAGATGGTGCAGTGGATAGAGCACCGGTCCTGGATTCAGGAGTACCTGAGTTCAAATCCGGCCTCAGACACTTAACACTTACTAGCTGTGTGACCCTGGGCAAGTCACTTAACCCCAATTGCCTCACTAATTAAAAAAAAAAGGGCTGAGGGAAAGGAGAGTGGGGCATAATGCCAAGCAAGTGATTTTGAGATAATGAGAAAGAAACTGAAGGGGGATCTCATGGGAAATGGCCTCAATTTTCTCAATAGAATAAGAGGCCAGGTCTTCAGATGGGTAAGAGGGGGTGGGAGGAGTTGTGGGGGCTTGATAGGGAAGAGAAGGTTTACAATGGCATGGGGGGCAGCTAGGTGGTGCAGTGGATAGAGCACCCGCCCTGGAATCAGGAGGACCTGAGTTCAAATCCGGCCTCAGACACTTGACACTTAACTAGCTGTGTGACCCTGAGCAAGTCACTTAACCCTCATTGCCCAGTACAAAAAAATAAAAATAAAACAATAGTATCAGAGGGAATCAGATGGGGAATCATTTAGGGGGGAATAAAAGGATTGCCTTGCTGCAGTGAGGGCCCAGTTCAGGTTGAACTTACAGGCACCCAGTGTAAGGGAAAGGTGTGACATGACATAACCAGGAGAAGCAGCATGTGTAAGTGGAAAGAAGGCTGAATCTGGAGTCAGAGGACCTGGCTTTGAATCCTGTTTCTGCAACTTACTGGCCATGTGACTCTGAGGCCACTTATCTTCTCTAGGCCTTAGCATCTTCATCTGAAAAATGAGGGAGTTGGACTAGGTGACCCCTATATTGCTGTAATCTCTTTGCTAGTATTTTATTTAAAAATTTTTGCTTCAATATTCATTAAGGAAATTAGTCTATGGTTTTCTTTCTCTGTTTTTGCTCTTCCTGGTTTGGGTATCAGCACCATATTTGTGTCATAAAAGGAATTTGGTAGGACTCTTAGTCTATTTTTTCCAAATATCTTATCTTGTATTAATCGTTCTTTAAATATTTGGTAGAATTCACTTGTGAATCCATCTGGTCCTGAGGATTTTTTTCTTAGGGAGTTCACTGGGGCTTGTTCAATTTCCTTTTCTAAATATTCTATTTCTTCTGTCAATCTGGGCAGTTTATATAGTATGTAAATATGTATACATAAATATAGTCTGTAAATCCATTTCACTTAGATTGTCAGTTTTACTGGCATATAATTGGGCAAAATAGCTCCTAATAATAGCTTTGATTTCATCTTCATTGGGGGACACAGGCTTTTGCATTGTCCCCCCATTAGCCGCTAAGTTCCTGGAGGGCAGGGACTATCTTTTGCCTCTTTTTGAAACCCCAGAGCCTAGCACAAGCCTGGTACCTTGCAAGCACTTATTGAAATATTTATTTATTAGGGGCAGCTAGGTGGCGCAGTGGATAGAGCACTGGCCCTGGATTCAGGAGTACCTGAGTTCGAATCCAGCCTCAGACACTTGACACTTACTAGCTGTGTGACCCTGGGCAAGTCACTTAACCCCCATTGCCCTGAAAAAAAAAAAAGAAATATTTATTTATTGATGATCACATTCTCCTGCCTTTAATGGGCTTATTTAAAAACCTGAGCAGGCTGATGAGGCCCCTGTGCCTCCACATTGGTCTCTGCAAGCAGCTCTCTTTTCCTCATCGCCCAAATTGTTTTTGTTGGTGTTTCCAGAATTTGACTCGTGAGAGCTCCCCGTCCTTCCTTTTCTAACAGATTGTAAGATGGACCAGTTGCCTTCCCCTCAAGATTCCCATCACTTCCCATCCTTCCTTGTTGGTGAGAGCCAGGTCCAGAAGAGCAGCTCCCTTCTTTGCTTCTTTCACCTTTCCAAGGATGAAGTTATCATGACATTAGGAAGTGAGCAGCTGCCTTGCTTTTGTTTGGTTTTGTTTGTTTGTTTGTGTGGTTTTTTTTGGTGAGGCAATTGGAGTTAAGTGACTTGCCCAGGGTCACACAGCTAGTAAATGTTAAGTGTCTGAGGCTGAATTTGAACTCAGGTACTCCCAAATCCAGGACCAGTGCTCTATCCACTGTACCACCTAGCTGCCCCAACTGCCTTGCTTTTGGAAGAGAGAGTGAGCACTCCAGCCGATGTCTGGATCACGGATGTCCCACATCCCTACTCTGTTATGGTTCCTCTGCAACAGGCTTTTGATCTCTTTTCTTTTTAAAAATAGTATTTAAAATAGTGTTATTTTTTCCAATTACATATAAAGACAATTTGTTAACATTCATTTTAAAAAAATGTTGAGTCTCAAATTTTTTCTCTTCCCCCTCCCTAAAACAGTGTCAGCATCAGTAAGTGTAAGGGACAGTATGTCTTTGTGTGCAACTGACCAGAGATTCTTTTTTTAATCATAAAAGTATTTTATTATTTTCCAGTTACATGTAAAGATAGTTTTCAACATTTGTTTTCATAAGATTTTTAGTTCCAAATTTTTCTCCCTCACTCCTCCCTGAGACAGAAAGCAATCTGATATAGGTTATATATGTACAATCACATTAAACATATTTCTGCATTAGTCATGTTGTGAAAGAAGAATTGGAACACAAGGGAAAACCTCAAAAAAGAAAAAAAACCCAAAAAAGTAAAAACAGTATGGTTCAATCTGCATTCAGAATCCACAATTATTTTTTCTGGATGTGGAGAACATTTTCCATCATGAGTTCTTTGGAACTGCCTTGGGTCATTGCACTGCTGAGAAGATAGAAGTCTATCACAGTTTATCATCACACTATGTTTCTGTTACTGTGTACAATGTTCTGGTTCTGCTCACTTCACTCAGTATCAGTCCACTTAAGTTTTTCCAGGTTTTTCTGAAAATCTGCCTGCTCATCATTTCTTATAGCATAATAGTATTCCATTACATTCATATACCACAACTTGTTCAGCCATTCCCCAATTGATGGGCATTCCCTCCACTTCCAATGCTTTGCCACCACAAAGAGAGCTGATAGAAATATTTTTGTACATGTGGGTCCTTTCCCCTTGTCTACGGTTTCTTTGGGATACAGACCTACTAGGGGTATTACTGGATCAAAGGGTATACACAGTCCCATAGCCCTTTGGGCATAGTTTCAAATTGCTCTCCAGAACGGTTGGATCAGTTCACAATTCCACCAACAATGCATTTGTGTTCCAATTTCTCCACAGCTTCTCCAACATTTATTTCCTTTTTTGTCATATCAGCCAATCTGATAGGTGTGAGATGGTACCTCAGAGTTGTTTTAATTTGCATTTCTCTAATCAATAGTGATTCAGAGGGGCAGCTAGATGGCACAGTGGATAAAGCACTGGCCCTGGATTCAGGAGTACCTGAGTTCAAATCCAGCCTCAGACACTTGACACTTAGTAGCTGTGTGACTCTGGGCAAGTCACTTAACCTTCATTGCCCTGCAAAAAAAATAGTGATTTAGAGCGTTTTTTCATATGGCAATAGATAGCTTTGATTTCTTCATCTGAAAACTGCCTGTTCATATCCTTTGATCATTCTCAATTGGGGAATGACTTGCATTCTTATAAATTTGATTTAGTTCCCTTCTAATTTTGGCTGCATTGCTTCTGTTTGTACAAAAACTTTTAAAATTTAATGTAATCAAAATGATCCATTTTGAATTTCATAATATTCTCTATGTCTTATTTGGTCACAAATTGTTCTCCTCTCCATAGATCTGAGAGGTAAATTATTCCTTCCTCTGCCAATTTACCTACTGACCAGAGATTCTAAAATGGAGTGGTCACTTCCAAATTTTCCATCATTCCTACTTAGGGACTACTCCACCTCTGCCCAGGGCAACCCCCATTAAGCTAAACCAAGAAATTGCTAGCTGCTCTGCCCCCCAGAAGGGGATTGCTGAAGTCCTCGAACAGGGCTACAGCACGCTGCCTGCTAGGCCAGGAAGGAAGAGCAGGGTTCGGTAGGCTGAGATGAAGGGGTACATTCTGAGGACTGGGGGCAGCCTCCATACAGGGCCTGGAGGGGGCCCATACAAGATTAGGCTACTGGTCATCTGGTTGGTCTGGAATGTATATCTTATGAAGAGGAGAAACTTGTGGAATAAGGGGGTTGGGGTGCGGATCGTAGTCACGTGGTGGATGGTCTGCAAGGCCAGGCTTCGAATGATGATGCTCTTGGAGGCTGTACTGGGGAGCCACTGGGCAGGGAGTGAGTGTAGCATGATCAGGGTGTTTTCTGAAGTGTTCCCCCCCACACACACCCTCCCTACTATTCTGTAAAAGTCCAGAACGAGCGTGAAAGGCACACTCAAGCTTGAAGCGCTCCTTCGTCCCTGTCCACCCCCCTGCCTCGACCTCCCCACTTCATCCTGCCCCAACTCAGGGCACCGCCTCAACGCAGTGCAGCTGCACGCAAAAGGACTTGGGGACTACAGTTCCCAGTATCCTTTGAGCCGCGTGAATTCCTGTTGCCAAGAGTCTCTATCCCAGGAATCCCTCCCTAACCAGCCAAGCTCCTGCCGCTGAGGCCTCTGGGAAAATGGATTCCGGGAGCCGTGGGGGAGGGGCCCTAGTCGGGCAGCTCCTTCTGCGCAGGCGTAGACACAGCCTCGGACCGACCAGAACGGTGTTCTCTTTGTCGGCTCGGACCGGCGGCGTCAGGTGACTGCGGCCCCCGGGACCCAGGTGGCCGAGCTGGGGGAGGGGGGGGGGTCTGACCCCTTCCCATCCCCGTCCCCTGACCCTGATCTCCCTCCTACGGTCCTTCTCTCTAGGGGCTATGGTGAAGATGAGCCGGCCCCGCCCTGCCAGGACGTCACCTGTTGTAATGACGTCATTACCACGCCCCCTCTTTCCCTCCCCTTCCCCAAAAGCCTTGGGCCTTATCCCTGCCCCCATCACAGGCAAGCTCCTTCATCCCTACGTGTGCCAGGGTCCGTGAAGGTGCTGTTGTCAATGTCAGTGTCAATGTCAATATCATTGTCAGTGTCCATGTCAGTGTCCATGTCAATGTCAGTAATAGTCAGTGACAGCATGTCTCTGTGTCAGGGAGTCTGATTTGTGTCTGTATCCCTGTTGCACATTGCAGTACTTGGCTTATAGCATGGGTGATCATTCAATGTTTGTCGTGTTAAATTTTCATTTTAAGTGTGTTTTATGAATGTGTGTGTGTAGAAGCGTGTGTCAATGTGTTCTCATGCCCCCCTGGGTATGGGAAGTGACATTTCCCTGAGTGTCCTGCTTCCTGAACTCCATCCCTCTGCCTACCCCATCCTAGCCTGCCCAAACTGTGGGTGAAAATTTATTCTTTTTGTAGGTCTCCCTGTCTAAGGCCACTATGGGGGGGGGGTCTGACAGTGGGGGCAGGGCCAAGCAGAGCTGAGTCTTATGAAGGGGCTGACAGTGGGGGTGGGGCTGAGCAGAGCTGTATTTTGGGGGGCCTGATAGTGGAAATGCAGCTGAGCAGAGCTGTGAGTCTTTGAGGGGCTGATAGTGGGGCCAAGCAGAACTGTGAGTCTTTGGGGGGGGCGGGGAAATCTGGCAATGGGGGTGGGGCTGAGCAGAAGCGGAGGGGGGTGCGGCTAACTGTGGGGGGTGGGGCCAAGCAGAGCTGTGAATCTCTTACTGGGCAGAGGCCAAGTCTGAGTGTGAAAAGTGTGTCAGAGGAGAGACCTGGCATGACTGATGAGGTCCTCCCAGGCTGGCATGCATGTGTGTCTTTGGGTATGTGCAGGTGAGTCAGCTCCAGGAGCTCCGTGGGGGCCTGCTTGAGATCGCTCCATCTAAGAAGCTGCTTTCTGTTTTCCAGGGTCTTGACCAAATCCTCAGGCCACTTGAACTAGAGCTGTGTTGATCAGACTAGCTACTAGATCCCTTCAGTTCTCACAATCTGTGGAGTGTTGAGGCCTGGATCCCTGCTAAAAGACAGGCTTCTAGCCAGTGAGACACTGCCCTAAAGATTGGGGATGGCTGTTCCCTTGAACTCCCACGTCCTGGGTCCACAGGAACAAGTCGGACTCCTGAGTTTTAAGGTGATGGATGATATGCCCGGGGATGAGGGATTCATCCCTGGAGGAGGGGACCTTGACACAGACTATGATGCCTTCTGCCAAGGCCTCACTGATGACCTCGGAGATCCACACGAAAGGGCAGAACAGTTCTTGACCATCATGCTCGGAAATGTGGAGACCTGGATGAAGTTACAGCATCTGGAACCCAGTGAGGAGGTGCTGATCCTGGAGGACTCGCCAACCCAATTGTTTGAGAAGAAAGGTGAGGCTTTGTAATCTAAGGTTTGCAAGGTGCTCACTCTGTGGGCATGATCTCATTTGAGTCCGTCAGCGACCATAGGAGGTAGATGCGATTATAATCACCCCTAGTTTGCACATTTGGAAACTGAAGCACAGGGAGAGGAACCGAATTGCTTCAAACTCTTCCTTGAATCACACAGCTAGTAAGGGTCTGAGGCAGAATTTGAACCCAGTTTGTCTTGACTCTATCCATTAGGCCACACTGCCTGACTTTAACAGAAAGAGGTTGGGGGAAGGAGAGGTAAAAATGTCCAAGGGAGGAGTGAGGCAGCCATTTGATATGGTGGGAGAGTGTCCTTGGGCAGATGAGAGGAGAGGAAGGATGTTCTCCATGGCTTTGAAATGCGGTAGGCTCAGGGGCAGCTAGGGTGGCACAGTGGATAGAGCACCGGCCCTGGAGTCAGGAGGACCTGAGTTCAAATCCGGCCTCAGACACTTAACACTTACTAGCTGTGTGAACCTGGGCAGGTCACTTAACCCCAATTGCCTCACCAAAAAAAAAAAGTGGAGAAATGCAGTAGGCTCAGTGAGGAAGTTTTAGAGTCTCTGCCCCAGGTCCTTATGGCCTTGCTGTGCACACTAATTATGTCTGAAGCCCTGCTGGGGAGCACATTCTCCAATGAGATCACATGGTTGTTATGGATGGGCCCTTACACCTGGTGGGGTGTTTGCTGTTCTAGCTTTAAATCCATAATCTGTGAATTGGGGTTTTTCCCGGGTCACACCTGTGGTTTCTTGTCATGAAATGAACATTGCTGTACTTTTCATGATTCCTGGAGCTCGTAGGGCATGGGAAATTATTATACCCATTTGACAGATGAGAAAACTAAGGCTGCCTAATACATTTCATAAGATAGATGTTGGCAGAAGCCGGAAAAGAGTCTGGGTCTTCTGACTCACAGAAGTGGTCCCAGAACTACATAGTCTATCCTGTACCTGTCCTGGAAGCCCTTTTACAAAACCCCAACAGAAAGATGTCCAACCCTTGCTTGAAGATTTCACACGAAGAGCCCATTCCACTTTGGGAGAGCGCTCATGCTCAGTGTGTTTTTTCCTTACTGTGATCGGCCTCTCTGCAAACCCTACCCTTTGCTCTTAGTTCTGCCCTTTGGGGCCAGAGCAGAATGAGGCCAATCAATCAATAAACATTTATTATGCACCAACTGTGTGCCAGGCTCTATGCTAAGTGCTAATTTCCTTTACACCTGAGCACTAGCCCTTCCCTTACTTAAGAATAGCTATCCTGGGGCAACTAGGTGGCATAGTGGATAGAGTACCAGCCCTGGATTCAGGAGGTCCTGAGTTCAACTTTGGCCTCAGACACTTGACACTTACTAGCTGTGTGACCCTAGGCAAGTCACTTAACCCCAATTGCCTCACAAAAAAAAAGAATAGCTATCCTTAGCCATTACATCTTATTTCCAGGCTAAGCAGTCCTAATTCCTTCCACAAGTCCTCATATTTCTCAGACAGTTGGCCCTTCTCCATCCTAGGCATCCTTCCATGCACCCTCTCCTTCTCTGCAGTGTTCTTCCTAAAACTCCTTGTTCTGTGGTCCCTTGCTGAGGCCATCCACATTCTCTGATAGTAAAGGGAGTGTCTTCTGGAGCTGATTTCTCCAAGAACCTCAGAAAGTTAACTCCTCACTTATCCCATGAGTCATGGGGGTGAGCAGCAATATTTCCCTTCGTTAAATGAAGAGGTGCCTGAGGCATGTTATGGTTTAATTTTAGAATCATTTATTCTTAGAGTTGGACCCATCCCTAGAGGAATTCTAGTCCAGGAGTTCTTAACCCTTCTAGGGCCCATGAACTTTGAGCTTTTAATATTCTGATAACTATATTCTCATCCATTTGGTTACCTTTGTGATCCAGTGTATTTTATTTTATGCATTTAAAGAGTTCTGAGAAGGCACCCAAAGACCACCTGCTGAAAGGCCCAGGCCACAGAAAAGGTTCAGAACCGCCCACTTCAGCCCTGCCTCCTGTACAACATCCCTATTGGGTGAGCGGCCCCTCGCCTGGGCCTACCCTTCTAGGGGGTGGGGCAGCCAGCGCCCTGCCTTAAGCAGTAGCTTAAGATGTCGTGCAGCGGCCCCTTGTGGATGGAATCCCACTGCTGATCCCAACACAAGCTATGACAGGCTCCATTTCCATCCTGGACCAGTGCATCCTCCTTAGGCAGCCTGGTAGCTCCCCACCCCTTCATACACACATCTACAGCACCCCCACTTCCAGGCGATAACTATATTGGTGTCAGACTTAGTGCAGACATGAGATCAGCTTTAGCCTGCCTGCAGTTCAGAACTCCCATGCTCCAGCGATCCACCAGCCACAGCCCCTCTGGGTGCAGGGGTTACAGGTGTGTACCACAATGCATTTTTGGAAATTGTGCTGGGGTACATGGGGTGTTCATGGAGGACTAGCACCTCTGCCGGGAGGGCTGCTGAGTCCTTTTCTGGGCTGTTCATCCGCCTTTGGTGTCCCCATCACCCGGCTTTTACCTTGGCTCCAAGAAGCTGTAGCATACACAGCAACCACGCCTGGATGAACTGTCTCGGCAGACTGGCTAAAGCAGATAGAGGGTAACTGATAGGTTTCAAATAGGTCAGTGAGTTAGGGGGTGTCTACCCCAAGCACATTAAGACTTCCCCTGGCAGAATGGGTGGGTGAGAACAATGAAGGCAGCAGAAGCAGATGCTGTGGAATGCTCAGAGCTTGGCAGACATCACCCACTGCATTCTGGCCAACACCAGTCATCCTGACTCTTGTCTCACCACTGGACTTCACTGACTCTGGAAAAGGGAGTGATGCTGGTGACTAAGCAACTCTACCTCACTTCAATCTAATTCACACAAATCAGGATGTCACCCATGATGTCATTGGTCCTCTTTGAAAAGGAAGGACACATTTGACACTTACTAGCTGTGTGACCCAGTGCAAGTCACTTAACCCTCATTGCCCCACATAAAAAGAAAGAAAGAAAAAGAAAAGAAAAGGAAGGACAAACAATAACAGCATTCAGTGTGGTGGGATTTGTCAAACAGAGAGAGAGAGAAGTAAATCCAAGTATGAGGAAGGAATTGTGAACAAAGGCTGAGAGAAGGGATAACCAAGTGTGTGTCTCAGGACAGAGGGTGGGTCATTCAGCTAGAATACAGCCTTTATTAAGTGCCTCCTATGTTCCAGGCACAGTGATGAGTGCTAGGGAAACAAAGAAAGGCCAAAGATCATCCTTGCTCTCAGAGAGCTGAGTTTATCAAGATGGGACGGTGACACCACAGAAAGAAATAGTAGAAGCAAGAGGAGGGGGTTGGGGAGAGGAAAGCAGATGAATCCAGCGGATCCTGACTTTGGAGGTTGAGGTGCTACCTGGTGGGCTAGCTAGGTGGAAATGACTGGAGAACATGTGGAGATGTGGGTCCCAAGAGAGCGGGACCAGGGTGTAGATTTGTTGTTGCTGGTTTTCCTTCAATTTTCTTTTCAGTTCCAGCTTCTCTCCCTCCCCCACTCACTTTGGAGACAAGACAATCAAAATCTATTATAAATACGTATAGTCATACAAAACAAAGTCCCACATTCACCAGGTCTAAATAAAGAAGGAAAGAAAGAAACATCCATGTGAGCCCATCAGCTTTCCATCATGGGTCCTTTGGAACTGTGATGGGTCGCTGTGTTTTGGGTCAGAGTCACTGAGTATCAGTCTTCCAAAGTCGATTGTCTTCTTGATACTGTTGTTAGGGCATGAACTGTTTCCTGGTTCTGCTCACTCACTCCACTCTGCATCAGTTCATACAGGTCTTCCCAGGCTTTTCTGAAGCCTACCGGGGTGAGTTTCTGTGAGTTGCCTGCATGGAGGGAAGGGGTGAGATTGCCAGAGCAGGGGAGGCCGCTCTCTGGTGAAGACGGCTTGTGACCCCCACATCCTCAGTTCCTTCAGCCATTCTCCCGTTCTGTCAATCACCACCTACTATGCCCCAGGCGCTGTCCAGTGCTGAAGGTGCAAAGACGCAGATGCTATCCTCTAACACAGTTTGAAGCCCTGTGCTCTCTCCTGGCTTCTATCAACTAGAGCCCGTTCTCAGCACGTGGAGCTGTCCAGGGTACTTGAATTTGACTTGAGTGGTGCAGGGTTCATACAACAGACCGGGATGTGGCTGTGGTGTAGGTGCCAGACTGAGAGCAGCCTCTGGTTGAGCCCTGGACTGGAGGCATGGCCCCAGATGGCAGGGACAAAGCTGTTCCTTTGCCCTCTTCCTGGCTCTGAGCTGTTTGCTTCAGGTTCCTGTGGCCGCCAGGGGCATGGACAGCAGCAGAGGGCCCATGGCTCAAGTCTTCCCTGCTGGGCTATGACTGGGCAGTAGGGCGTGATCCCATGGCCCTTGTCTTGTCTCCTAGATCTGCTGTGCCAGGACCCCGCCTTTTACGAGGAGTGGAACCCTGACGAGGAGGTGGAGGAGATGGCTGCCGAATTTCTGGCCTCCATGTCCCAGGTGAGCTGGAGTTGCTTCTCTTCCCCAAAGTGCCACCTGTCCCTTCCTCATTCTACAGCATCTTTGCTGGGCCCAGTCTGGCCCAGGGACCCAAGTACCTGCCCTTCTCCTTGGGATTCTGGGCCACTTCCTGCCTGGCACAGAGGGCCTCCTCAGGGAGTTCTCTCCACTCACCTCCTGGACACAGAATTCACTCCTTTGTTCCATTCAGTCAACAAGCAAGGATTCAAACTTTTGCTAAACCGCTACTATGTGCCAGGCTCAAGCTGGGTCCTGGGGGTTCAGAGATAAAAACAAAGCAGTCCCTGCCCTCAGGAAGCTTATATTCCAAGGGCAGGGGGATGCTGCTCACAGAGAAAAGTAAATACAAAGAAATGTACTCTATCAGCTGGCTTTATATGGGAGCTGGCCATTGGGGTGCCTCCTGAAGGGAACAAGGGGTCCTCAGAGGTGGGAGTGAGGAGGAAGGGCATAGGAGAAAAGCAGAACAGCCCATATAGAGTCAGTCTACAGACAAATACTCTGTGCTGTGCCCTGCCCTGTGCTAAGCACTGGGGATACAAATGTTAAGACTAAAATTCTAGCTAGTCTGTCTAAAATATCTAATGAGTGGTTGCCAATAAATTGTAAACTTTAGCAAGAGTTAGGCTTTTAAGCATTTATTAAGGAGAATAAGAATTTGGTAAAGAGAGAGAGAAAGGCCTACATTCATCTATCTATTAAAGGGAGAGCGCATTTCTAGCTCCCTTCTCCACTGGAGGCCTCAGGAAAGAGAGCGAGTCAGAGTGCCAGGCTCCCCCTTCTTCCTCCCACAAGCAAACATCACTTCCTGACGCCAAAGAAAAGACACATGGTCTTGCCCTCAAAGACCTTCATCTCATGGCAGAGCTTTTCTACAGTAAGTCTCCAGCAGGTGGCATCATTCCAATCATTACACAAAGAAAGGCAAAAATACAGTCCCTGCCCTCAGAAAGCTTCCAGTCTGATGGAACTTCAACTTCACACTAAAAAGATCTAGATAGGCTGCCTTGGATATTCAAGTAGAGGAGAGGTGCTTCATTAAGGGGGATCAGGAAAGGCTTCCAGGAGAAGCTGGGATTTTAGTGGGACTTGAAGGAAGGAGGCAGAGGTGGAGAGGGAGAGCACAGCCAGGGCAGATGCCCAGAGTCCAAAGAGGAAGGGTCTTGTGTGAGAAGCAGCAGGGAGACTGAATTTTACATGGGGCAGGGGATGTATGAGAGCTGGAAAGGTAGGAGAGACCCAAGTTATGGAGGACTTTGAGCATCAAACAGACGGTTTAATATTTTGTTTTGTTTTGTTTTTTCGTGGGGCAATGGGGGTTAAGTGACTTGCCCAGGGTCACACAGCTAGTAAGTGTTAAGTGTTTGAGGCCAGATTTGAACGCAGGTACTCCTGAATCCAGGTCCGGTGCTCTATCCATTGTACCACCTAGCTGCCCCCTGGTTTAATATTAATATTTAATATTTGACCCTGATGGTGATAGGGAGCTATGGGAGTTTATGGAGGAGATGAGTCACATGGCCAGATTTCACTTTAGGAAGGATAATTTGATGGAGGAGTGGAGATGGGCAGTGGATTGTCACGTATCCACAATCAGCCCAGTTTGATTGGATGTGGACAAGAGCCACACGCCAAAAGACTGGGAAGGTAAATGAGGGCCAGATCAGGAAGGACTCCATGTGCCAGGCGTAGGAACTTGTGTTTTGTCTTAGATGCGAGAGGGAGCCATGGGGGGAGGGCAGTGCCATGGGGCCCAAGGTTTCAGAAGCTTTAGTGCCATCCCTTTGGCAGCCATGGCAGGAGACTCGGGGTGCTCAGGCAGGAGATGACAAGGGCCAGAGTTTGTGTTGTGGCCCAAGTGGAGGCCCAGGACTGCCCTCACTGCTCTGGTGCACAGAAATGGAAAACTCCCAAACCGATCGATATATTGGAAAAACAATCTGCCATATGCAGCAAGATGGAGTTTTAGTAGACATCGGAGGCCTAGATGATTGGCCTTCCTCCTTGGGACACATAACTTCCTTTGGATTTTGAGGATAGGTTTAGAGGCTGTGCCTGAGATTTCTCCAGTATGAAGAACTCCCGGGTGAGGACTCTCACTTCCCAGTGCAAGTCGCCACTTTCTGTGCAGTTTGTACTCCTAGAGTTCCCGAGAATCAGGAGGAGTCGTGTGGTAGAGTCAGTGTGTGTCAGAGACTGGCCTCAAAGCCAGGTCTTCCTGGTTCCAAGGCTGGTTCTCTATCCACCACACCAGGCCTCCTCCTTTGGACATGAAAGCTTCCCACATTCATGATCCCGCTTTCTTTCTCAACATTAATTTTTCTCTTTGCTGTGAACCAGTAACCGCCTCTGGCTGCCAGCTTCCTCCTTTGACTGTCCCCATCCAAGCCTTGGAGCGGTGTTGCCCCCCACCATCCCCTTGAACCTCGTTCATCGTCCCTGCCATCACAGGCCTCAGTAGTGGTCCTGACGGTGCCGGCTGCTGCCTTCCTCAGCCCTGCCATCCTCTTCCTCCCTTGCATGGCTCTGCTGCTCCCATGGGTGCAGTTGTCATCTCCGGCTGCCCAGTCCTCGCTCATCTCCTGAGCTCCAGCCACCCAATGCAGCTGCTTGCTGAGACATCTGCCTGGCCATCCTGCCTCTGTTCTCCACGTCCCGTGGGTCTCACAGTCTCCCCCTAAGATGGCTCTTCCAGTCTATTTCCATTGAGCATGATGCCATCTTGTCTTCCCCCCTTGGTCCCATCCTTGACTCCTTCCCAGCCCTCACCTGCTCTCTGCAAGCTTGTGGATTCCACTTGGCTGCCTCTCCTACTGGCTCCTCCTCTGCTCCCTCTCCTCTCCAGCCCGTCCCCACAGCTGCCACAGTACTCCTCAAGAAGCTTCGGTGGCTCTCCATTGTCTGTGGGATCAAGGACAGATTGCTTGTTTGGCATTGAAAGCTCTTTGTGATCTGGCTCCCACCTGCCACTCTAGGCTTATTTCCCAGTCCCCCCTTTAACATCTTCTGTGTTCTGGCTACACTGACCTCTAGGCTCTTCCACCCCCTAAGTCCACTCTGACCTCCAGGCTCTTCCACCCCCTAGGTCCACACTGACCTTTAGGCTCTTCCACCCCCTAGGTCCACTCTGACCTCCAGGCTCTTCCACCCCTTAGGTCTATACCTCTGCATAGGCCATCCCCCATGCCTGGAATCCACTCACTTCTCTTTTCTGCCATGAAAAATTCTCCTCTTCCTTTTCAGTCCAGCTTAGGCTCCTCCTCTCCTGGAAAGACTTCCCTGCATGGGAATTCCCTCCCCTCCCCCCAGCCCCAGTGTTTCACCCATTCCTCCTCACATTGCCTTGTATTATGTACATCCATGTTCTATTCCCCCAGGAGAATGTAAGCATTTTGAGGGCAGGGACCGCTCCATTCTTTGTCTCTGAAACCCCACTTCCTGGCACAGGGACCCACGCACATGGTAGAAAAGCCCTTTATAAATACTTGGTGGGTCGAATTAAAAGTGTTCCTCAGCCAACAATGGCAGGACCGACTCTGGAAGCTCCACTAGTGGCCTCAAAGGCCTTTGAGTGAAGGGAGGCAATGGCTTGGAGGTTGGAGTCAGCCTGTGGAGGGCCTTGAATGCCAAGAAAGGAAGGCCCAGCCCAGCTGTCTCCTGGCACCGTCCGCCCAGTGTCCTTCCTGGCCTGTCCCTGCTAGCTGCCTTCGTGCCTCAGCTCCCATCCCCTTGGACTAGATCCATCAGAGAATGTTTTAAGCCTGTGGATGCTTGGTCTCCTCTCTTACCCAGCACGAGTGTCCTCACCAGTCCCACCACTAATGTGGGGCGTTCGGGGTGGGGAGGGGGAGGGAAGCGGGAGGAAGCAACAAGGGATGATCTTTGTCTTTCAGGAGCCAGTGACGTTCCAGGATGTGGCTGTGGACTTCACCCAAGAGGAGTGGGGGCAGCTGGACCCTGCGCAGAGGGACCTGTACAGGGATGTGATGCTGGAGAACTATGGGAACCTGGTGTCCCTGGGTAAGAACAGGGTGGGCTTTGCCAGGCTGGGCCAGGCTGGGCCAGGCCGGGCCACGCTGGGTTGCTCCTGGGACTCAGAACCAGTGCTTTGAAGGCATCTCCATCTCCATGGTTGTTGCATAGTGGTCAGCTGGTCCTAGGACAGTAATGAGAGCTCTTTGGTATTTGCAAAGTGCTCCCAGTATTCCATAGTATCTTGTTTGCTTCTCAGAGCCACCCTGGGAGGGAGGTGCTATCATTATTCCCATTTGGCAGGGGAGCCAAGTGATGTTCCCAGGGTCACCCAGCAGGGTAAGGTCCTCCTGACGTCAGGCCCAGAGCTCTGTCCACTGCACCACCAGCCGCCTGCTTCTGGGCACCTTGTTCTCTCATGGGCTTCTTCCAAGCCTGTTCCGGACAGAGCCTTCTCAGCATAGGGAACTCCTCGGAGGCTGAGAACCCCTGCTCTGGCCCCGTGCGCTCCTTATCTTTCGGAGCCTTGGCTGCCCCTTCCTTCCTGGGAACATGGTAGGGAGTACCCCCGCAGGGGGCTTTGGGTCACCCTGCAGCAGGCATGTGCTCTCTTCCCTCCAGACCCCAGGCTTGGGAGTGAGGAGCTCTGGGAAGCTCCTGACCCCAGCACAAGTGGCCACGCTCCATTATCTAGTTCACAGGGCCTACTGTGTACCTGGCAGATGCCATAGTAGGCAGCTCTCACACCGCCGAGATTCTTAGGTCTTCCTCCCTGGGGCCCTTGAAAGGGCAGAATCCCAGAAGATCAGAGGTTGTCTGTGCCAGTCTCCATCCTCCCTAACAAGGGGTCAGCTGGCTCTTGCTTGATGCCCGCCAGGGAGAGGGAGCCCCCAATATCTGGGCACTGAGGCCCATTCCACTGTTGGATGGCATCCATCCTTAGGGAGTGCTTTCTGACATTGAGCCTCTCTGCAATTTTCACTGATTATTCCTAGTTCTGCCCCCGGCCCCTGGGGGCCAAACAGAAGAATGCAGTTTGATGTGTTTGTACAGCAAGCCCTGTGTGTGTGCTCTACCTTCCCCTCGAAGACTCGAAGACAGCTGTTGCATCCCCCACAATGCCTTTCCTGCTCCCCACTTCCTCCAGCACAATCGCTCTGGAGGCCCTGCTCCCCTGGGCTGCCCTCGTGGGCACACTGCCCAGCTTGCTAGTGTCCTTCCTGAACCATGGGTGAAGTACTGAGCTCAGTGCTCCTGCAGGGGTCTGGCCAGGCAGAGTGCTAGGGGCCCTTCACCTTCCTTGTCCTGGACCCTGCCCTTCTCTTCCGGACAGCTGCTGGCCTTGGTGGTTGCCATCCTACACTGTTGGGAGACAGAGCCACCCCAAAGTGCTGCCCCTGGTGGGAGGGTCCACGACTTCCCCACCTTGGGTTGTATGTAGAGGCAGTGGGAGCGGGGAGGGTAGCCTCAGGGCTTTCAGAACCTGCTTGCCTGTTTGGAAGTTTAGGTGAGTGCACAGTATGGGCAGAGGGCGTCCCTCCTGCCCCACACACTTTCCCTTGGCAGATCTCCAGGCTATCAACTTGGGAACCTTCCTCATCTTCAGGCTTGGGTCCCTCACTTAGCAGGGACAGTGGGACCTCAGACCTCCACTCCTGGCCCCTGGCCCCGCTCTTTCTTTCCTCATCTAGGATCCCCAAGGACTCTAAGTCAGCCTCCCTCCTGACAGCCAAGAACAATTTCCTTTAACCAAATTCCTAATTAACTCAAGCACATAGCACTTTCAGGCTTCACAAATGTAGCCCTCACAACAATCCCGTGAGGTAGGCAGTGTTTCGTATTTTTATCCGTTTTACAAATCAAGAAACTGATGGCACAAGGTAGTGATCTAAAAGCACACCGTGTTAGAGCCAGAATTTAAACCTGGATCTTCCTTCTTCTCCTTTTGTCCCTGCATGTAGGAAAACCATAGCCACACCCACAGGCCCTGTTCAATTTTTTATGGCTTTCCAAAAAGGAAATCTGTCTTAAAACAGGCCCCTTGAATGAATGAATGAACAAATCATTTATGAATCACTTACTGTATGCAGAGCATTGTTCAAAATTCTGGGGATACGGATAAGAAGATAAGACAGTCCCAACCCCAAGGAGCTCATGGTCTAATTGGGGAGACAGCACATATGGGAGGATGAGAAGACCCCCATGGTCCTTAGGGGCAGGGCAAAGCGGATGGGGATGTCTCCTCTTCTGGACTATTCAGATAAAACCAAATCTGTTTCCGATGTTGAACCATTGGGTGGTACCAAGGACTTTGGTGACAAGACGTTTCTTTAGTTGTGGCTGAAGCCCCTGCAGCATCTCCACCCTGGGCCCAGCTATTCCCCAGGCTCTTGGCTTCAGGACCTCAGGCTGTCTCCATCAGGGTCTGCGGGAAGATGGTAGTCGAGGTGGCGGTGTTAGTTTGACATGCTTGGCACATGCCTGTCTTCCCTTCAAGGTACCTGGTTGCTTCAACAAGGCTGAACCTTCCTCTTTTCTTGGGAGGGGCAGTTGGTTAGCAGTTGGTGGGGATGGCTGACCCCTTCCCCAGAGGATGGCTATGGAGGCTGGGCTGGAAGCAGATCCACTGGCTTGGGCAACACTGCTATTCCCAGGGCACTTGGGTACAGGGTTCTAGGAGGTCGCTATCAGGGTCTGGTCTAGATGGTGGTGGTTTGATGTGCATGACACAGGCTGCCTCCTGCCTCCCTCAGGGAGGCTCCTTACCTGACAGGGTACCTGGAGGAGAGCAACCAGGATGGGGAATAATCTTGACCACGGAGGGAAGTGGGCATGGTTAGCCTGGGGAAGAGAAGATGTGGGTGGGAAAGAGGGGGCGGGACAGCTGTGTTCTAGCATTTGAATGCCTACCTCCTGGAGGAGGGCCCCCGGCCCAGAAGCAGGATCTGAAGCCCATTTAGGCTTGATGTTAACAAGGAGAGCTCTCCAAGGTAGAGGTCTGCCCTCTAAGGGGGGGGGGGGGGCTGGGGGCTAGGAAGCCACCTGCCGAGTGCACTATGATGGTGATTCCTTTTGGATTGGGAGCACGAGGCTCCATCCCACTCTCCAGACCAGTCATTTGAATGCTCTCGGGTCCTTGTATTCAGGGTCTGGGAGGCCACTTCTTACCAACTTTTCCTGTCTTTTCTCCTCTCTTGTTAATACTGCTTCCTTCCCCTCAACTTCTACCTGTTAGGAAACATGCCTCTTTCAGGAGGATAGGCTTTTTCTGGCTCAAAACCAAACTCCTAAAAATGAACTCACAGGGGCAGCTAGATGGCATAGTGGATAGAGCACCGGCCCTGGAGTCAGGAGGACATGAGTTCAAATCCGGCCTCAGACACTTAACACTTACTGGCTGTGTGACCCTGGGCAAGTCACTTAACCCCGATTGTCTCACCAAAAAAAAAACCAAAATGAACTCTCAGTGTCTTGATTCTGCTCCCATCCTCTTTCTCAGGAAAGAGAGACTGGAGGCATAAACATAGAGGGTGTTGGGCCCTGCCTAGACCTGGCTCCCCAGAAGATGCCATGTTTCTCATGGATGACTGATGGGTGTGTGGATCCTAAAGAAATGGGGGAAATCACCCGCTAGCCCTTATGGTCATCTCTTTGGCCTTACAGAATCTCATTCAGGGACAGTTTCATCTCTTTCCTTCAGGGCAGATGGGAAATCAGCCCATCAATCAATGGCCTCTGGAACCAAAAGTGACCCCAGCCAACCAAAGGTGATGAGAGGCCTCTGGTCTTCAAATTCTATCCTGCTGTGGGGATAGAAAGTCCCTGTGAAGAGACTCAGGCTCTGACTCCCATCCTCTGTGGTCTCAAAAATGAGGCACCCTCCCCTCCTCTCCTTTTCTTTCCCCACTTCTTAAGAAACCCAGGTTTCCCGTAGTGAGTTACTGTGTGTGTGTTTTATAAAACTAAGATCTCTGGTACATATCTACCATGGCCAATCTGGGGTGAAGGAAAAGGAATTTAATTTGGGGGGTGCCCTTGATCAAGAGCCTGAATGTCCCTCAGTCCTGCTTCCAAGGAAAGAGCTTCTGTTTGTTTTCTGTCACCTCCCCATTGGCCTGTCTGTGCTCCCACAGATACTCGGGGGTCCTATAGCCAGACTCCCCTGCCATGATTATCCTTCTCATCTCACCCCCTAAGAGTAATCCTTCATGTTTGTGTGGCTGGTGCCATTTCCAAGGTCCCATTCTCATCAGGTCTTCCCTCAAGTTTGAGAAGGGAGCCATTGGGTTGTCCTTTCCACCAGGAGCCTTCTATCACATGAGGCATCTATGCATCCACAAAAAGCCCTGGCTAGTCTAATCTCTGTAGGACTGGTTGAGAGTCAGTCTATAAGCACCGATTAAGCATTTCCCATTTGCCAAGCACTGTGCTAAGCAATGGGAATATAAATGTGAACCAAAAGGTGACACATATTTGGAAGTCGAAGAGGGGGTGGGTGTGGGAGGGGAAGAGATGATGGTCCCCAGCCTCGAGGGCCTGGTAGAGAAAGTGCAGAGAGTCAGGAGTGAAGACAGAGCCCAGACTCAAGGAAGCCTCCTTCCACCCTCTCCAGTCCTGGTCATAATAATAGCCGCCCACGACAAAGCACTTGCTCCAATGTCAGTGGGCCACACCCTCACCCCCAGGGGCTGCCTGATGGCCCCCCCTCTCCCCAGGGAAGGCTGTTATTCCATCACCATCAGAATTTACCTGTTCCAAACCTTAAGCTCCTTACCACTGTGGGGGCCCTCTAATATTGAGTAGAGAAGGGGACGCTCCTGTGTCAGCTCCCCCCAGTCTACTCCATGCCACATTTGCTCTTCTGTCTGTGAAGGCATTCTCACTAGGTTGGAAGACACGAAGCATCTTTGGATGAAGGTTCTTCCAGGGAAAACATCTCCGCTCCCCTCTCACCATTGATTGAGAGCCATTAAACTTAGATAAGTACTACTGGGGAAACCAAAGGACAAACACCAAGCCCCCCCTTTTTGAGACTAGGTCGCCACATTTTATTCAGGTTGAAAGTTCAAAGGCCTGATCTCACCGCTGCTCAGCATGGGAACTTTGACCTCCATTTCTGACCTAGGCAGGTTTGCCCCTTCCTGGCCTAGTGGCCTCCCAGCTCCCAGGGGGCTCATCATATTGATGGCTAAGATAATGTAGACACATGATCAGCTTAGCCCACTGTGGCTTAGAACTCCTAGACTCAAGAGACCTACTGCCCTGTGAGATCACAGGAGTGTGCCCCCACCCCTATCCAATCAGATTCCTTGTGGGGTGACATTAGGCAGACTTCCACTTGCCCTGCTCCCCCAACCATTGAACTTGGACAACCATTGAAAAAGGCAATGGAATGGAGGCCTGTGAGTCCTGGGAGAGAGGGATGGGTAGACATATGTGTAAAGGCAGGTTACCCCAGAACCAGAGTGCAATATCTCCAAAGGCAGGAGACCCAAGAGCTAGATCACTGGGCAACCCCTCTGCTAAACTCCAATAAACTCTGCCACTTCTCAAGAAGCACTGGAGAGAGAGAGAGGGGGGAGTTGCTCAGAATAAAACCAGCCAATTAGATCCCAGGTCTTATGTCATTTCACATATTCTGCATGCTTTTGGATAACTACAGGAAAGCCTCATAAGTCCCCAGCATCAGAATTCTATCGGCCAAAGCTTGCCTCAGAACTCACCAGAAGTACTTTCCTTCATTGGTGTCTGACCTTCATCTGCAGTAAGATATTTCCGTTGTATCTCGGGGATAGAATTCTCATGTTCCACGTTCCAATAGTTTATTTAGTTTTCACAGAGGGGGGAGGGGGGGAGATTTTCTTCTGCATCCTCAGGGTGGGATCATGCATGACTAATTGCAGAGACAGCAGAATGCTTCCTTGCCTGTTATATAGGAAGGAACCTTCCCTCCTGGGGAAGGCAAGCATCTTTTCCTTTCTATAACTCACAGGGCACACGGTTTGGCACAGATTAACATTGGTCCCCACGGGTCTCTTATTGTTTGCTTTGCAGGGTTTTCCCCTGTCATTTTCACAATAAAGTGTTATTCAGACCTAGCCTTGCCTGAGAATCTCTTAACTCCCCTGCTTGCTTCCCTGTTGAGTTTAATGTGTTTCTACACCAAACTCCTTATGTGTGTGTTCAATCGTCCTCTGCCCACTTCAGATAAAAGTGAGGTTCATCTGATGCCCATTCCTTTCTCCATTTTTGCATCCTTTTCTCACACATTTCAATTATGGGAAATAGCAAGTCCCACCCCTTTCTTCCTCCTTTTTCCACTAGTGTATTCCTTTTACCCTCCCTTCTATTTTCTTTCTTAAAACATTCGGAAGAGAACTAATCCCTCTGTTTTTCCTAACTTTGAAGACATTAAGGTTCTCAAGGGCCACTTGTTTCTCCTCCCCCTGTTAGGATGTTAGCATGTTCCTACTGTTCCTTCTAGTTTCTCAGATACATTTATCTCCCCAGGTTTCCCTGGACTCATGTGTTGCTATTTCCCTGCTCCATTCCAGCTCCGGTCTTTTGGTCGGGGTGCTTGAATGGCCTTCATTCCATTAAAGGTTCATTTTTTCCCTGGTAGGACATATGCTCAGCAGAGCAGGCATTCTTAACCTCCTTGGGATCCAGCTCCTTGCTTACAGGATGCGCTTGCTGCGAGAGACAAATCCAGCCTGCTTTTGGTAATCCCCGCCACTTTTTGGTAAGCTTGTTTTCCTGAAGCTGTCCCCCGGCCCAAGTCAGGTGGTAGCTTTCCTTCCTTCTCCTCCCTGAGTATTAGGCTAGGGACTCTTCCAAAAGCTTTTTTCTTCCCCGCATCCTCAGGCAGGAGGGTGAAGCACATCTAGGAGGACCTACCTGGACTATTGGAGCTTAGCCATGCCCGTGACAGGTCACGAGCTCTGCAATGCCCAGAGACATGAAGAAACCTTTCCAAGAAGTTCTGTGTCGAACATAAGCCCCCCTCACTTTAACAGGGCTGATACAACCTTAGAGAACCAAGCTTCCTGGCAAGTAATGGGGGTCTCTTTTCCCATGAGCAGGACTTGTGGTGTCCGAACCTAATGTCATCTATCATTTGGAACAAATGAAAGAGCCATGGATACTGGATCTACAGGGAACTGGCAAGACAAAGGTACTAAAAGGCACCTGTCCAGGTGAGTGGAGATCAGCCAGGTGGCACATTCTTGGAAGGCTAGCTGGTCAGTGAGTGCCAGGGCTCCTTTGGAAATGTTGATCAGGGAGCCATCAGTTAATCATCTCCCTCCTGTGACACACTCCCTTCCCTCCACCCCCCTCCCACCACCCCCAACCCTGAGATCAGTTCTGTTCTTGTCTGGGAAAGAGTTCCTTCAGTTTCAATGTTTTCTTAAGAGGTCAGTGGTGTCTAATGTTTGCTTGGCTTCTGGCCTCCTGAATTGACCCTAATTCTTTTTGCTTTCCTGTCTGCTTCTTCATTTCTGATGGCTAGCCCTCCCACCTCTGTATGCGTCTTGGCTCTCCCATTCCTAACTTTGTTGTGTCCCTTGTAGTACCTTGCATCTACTTCTGCACTAGAAGGGTTCATGGTTTCATGGGTGGGGGTAGGTACTTCCTCCACTGATCACAACCCCATCATAACTTGGCCAATAGCCTTCCAGAATTGCTTTGACTGAAAGATCCATCACCACCCAGAGACCGCGATGGTGAGGAGCCTCCTTGGGCAGCCCAGCACAGACCTCCCACTCAGATGCCACAGTGAGGCAGCCCCAAGGGGACCTTGAGTGGAGAGGAACAAATTCACTTGGCTAAAGCGCCACTTTGGTCCTGGCACTTACCTACTCAGAGCCCTTCCAGGGCTCCCTTTGGCCCCAAGGGTAAGAGCAAATCTCCCCAGCCTCCTCTTAAAGTCTGGCCTCATCTCCCATTCTCTCCCAGCCAAACCCTCCACCGCTTTGCTTGCCGCTCCCCTAACACAGATATTCTGGTCTTCTCCTGGAGTGTGTCCTGGATTCTCTCGAGCCTTCTGCTCACAAGCTCATAGATGCCAGGTGGAGAACCCTGCTTGGGTCATTCAGGTCCCCAAAAAGAAGTGTCCTCCTCTGCCTTACCAACATAGCCCTCCTCCAGTCTGGGGCTCTGCTTTGGAGGTTTCCCTGTCTGCTGGAGGTCCTCATCCTGGCTGGCTGTAGGAAGCCTTTCCTGATCCCTCCCAGCTCCTGCCATGCTCTTGCTGCCCCAAGCTATGGCATGGCTACCTGCTGGGGGTTTGTCTTTATTTACTCTGTATTCATGCTGCCTTTGCTGACCTCTCTCCTCTATAGCCATCTCTGCCACCATCCCCAAATCAGGACATAAGCTCTCTGCTCCTGGGGACCGGCTCATTCAGTGAACTAGTCTCCCTAGAGCCTCGCACCTGGCTGTTGATTGGTTGATAGGTATTTGTGCCCAACCTGTGGTAGAGCCTATTAAGCTTGTATTGGTCTGATCAGCCACAGGTGGACACACTCACTTGACTATAACATAGTGATGTCATTTTGGTCCTCTTCAGGAATGAAGGACAACAGCGACCAACCAGTTATTAGACACTAACCAGTCAACAAGTGTTAAGTGCCTACTGTATGCCAGGCACTCTATTAGGCTCTAGGAGCACAAGGCCTTGGACTTCTATACTCTGAGTATGGGCACTGTCTCCACTGATTCAGATCACCAGCCCTCCAGCTGCCAGTCTTGTGAGTAAGAGTGCCCACAGACATGTGTCACCTGGTGCCCAGCCTTTCTGGGATAGGCCTCCCTGAACTTAGCTGGCATGAGCCAACTTTGGGGAGGGGCAAGTAGTGTCAGAGGTCATCTAGCCTGACCTTATTTTACAGATGAGGAAACGGGCCCAAGATGAAGTGACTTTCCCAAGGTCACAAAGACAGTAGCAAAGCTGAGGTTTGAACTCAGATCTTCTATGGTCAAATCTAGTTCTACAGAATTTCTGCTGCTCCACACCCCTGCCCTGTCTCCATACCCAGCCAGTAATGCTGCTTTAGTCTTTCATGATTATGCATCCAAAAATTAAGATGCAGGAGGTGACAATGGATACTGTGTTGAGCCTGGAGTGAGGAAGACTCATCTTCCTGATTGCAAACATGGCCTCAGACACTCCCTAACTGGGTGACCCTGGGAAAGTCACTTCACCCTGTCTGCCTCCATTTCCTCATCTGTCAAATGATCCAGAGAAGGAAATAGCAAACCACTCTGGTATCTGTGCCAAGAAAACCTCAAATGGGGTCATAAAGAGTCAGACAAGACTGAAAAACGACTGAACAACAAAAATTCTTCATCCCCTCTAGCTCATCCCTACTTCAATACAAGACCCCAGCACCATCATAACTTTACTGTTATTTTGGCAAAGTCCTTCCTTGCCCATGTTTGACCTGTTAGAATAGTTGAAGAAGCCGTGGAGAACATGGCCTGATATTTCATAGATAACAAGAGACAGAAAGGACTGATAGAGAGGTTCAGAAAGGGAGGCTGATGGGCCTCTACTTGACTATAATGATATTTAAGAATATGGGGAGGGATGTTTTAAAGAAGATTAAATTAATTTGGCACATACTTTTTTCTTTTTCTCTTTCTTTTGTTTTGCAGGGTAATGAGGGTTAAGTGACTTTCCCAGGGTCACATAGCTAGTAAGTGTCAAGTGTCTGAGGCTGGATTTGAACTCAGATCCTCCTGAATCTAGGGCTGGGGCTTTATCCACTGCACCACCTAGCTGCCCCCAGCACATAGATTTTTATTTTTGTGGGGTTTTTTGGTGGTGGTGTTTTTTTGCAGGGCAATGGGGGTTAAGTGACTTGCCCAGGGTCACACAGCTAGTAAGTGTCAAGTGTCTGAGGCCAGATTTGAACTCAGAACCTCTTGATTCCAGGGCTGGTGCTTTATCTACTGCACTACCTAGCTGCCTCCCAGCACATACATTTTTAAAAACACCTCACCAGGCACAAAAATGATCACTCTCCTACGTTTTTTAGTTCTGCTCACATTTCTTTTTGTTATTCCATATTTCCCTCCAAGAGAACACTAATATCTTTATGTTTGTCTGTCTCTATGTGTGTGCACTAAAATTCATCAGTGGCTACAAATGTCTGTAATGCTTTAAACAAAAGTAATAAAAATGAGCAGACGCTTTTGCATCCACTGACTAATCTTCTGTCAACTTGTCCTTATTTTCAGTGAGGTTCTGCTACAATGTTGGCTGCTTAATAATTTGTGGCCAAATTCTTTTTCAAAATGTAGTCGAGGGGTAGCTAGGTGGCGCAGTGGATAGAGCACCATCCCTGGAGTCAGGAGGACCTAAGTTCAAATCCGGCCTCAGACACTTAACACTTACTAGCTATGTGACCCTGGGCAAGTCACTTAACCCCAATTGCCTCACCCCCCCCCAAAAAAATTTTTTTAATGTAGTTGACGGGGGCAGCTAGGTGGTGCAATGGATAGAGCACCGGCCCTGGATTCAGGGGGACCTGAGTTCAAATCTGTCCTCAGACACTTGACACTTACTAGCTGTATAACTCTGGGAAAGTCACTTAACCCCAATTGCCTCACGAAAAAGAAAAAAAATGTAGTTGACAGGAAAGTTTATAAATAAATCTGGCATTTTTAGGAAAAGGTTTAGAGGAAGAAAGAGATAACATTTTCACAGTGACTAAAATAATATTTCTGTCATGATCAAAAGACTAGGAGATGGGGCAGCTAGGTGGCGCAGTGGATAAAGCACCTGCCCTGGAGTCAGGAGGACCTGAGTTCAAATCCATCCGGCCTCAGACACTTGATACTTACTAGCTCTGTGACCCTGGGCAAGCCACTTAACCCTCGTTGCCCCGCAAAAACAAACAAACAAACAAAGACAAGGAAGAAATGAACCAAAGGGGATAGATCATTCCTAAGCTAAATAATCAGTTCCTGAATGATCAAGAGCCATAAAAATGCCACTCGCCAAAATGTGGGAAGATGCAAGATTCTGGCTTACATTTCTAGCTAAGGGTTAAAGCAGAGCCCTCTTGTTAATTCATTGAAAAACTTGCCCAAGTGTATTATTACAGTCTCTTACTCCAGTTTGGTTGGACAATAGCAGGTGTGAAAACAAGTAATGTTAAGTTGGGAATCTCCAGAACTGATTCGCTACGTGGACAAGGAAAGTCAGCACAGCTCCCATGAGGCATTGCTAACATGGAGACCCCGACACTGAGGACATCTCTGCCTTAGCCAGGAGACCCTTTATAGAATGCCTGCTGGGTTAGGATACAGTCCCAGTGTGTGGTCAAATAAAGGGCAAATGGGTTAGCATACTGGACTATAGAAGAGGTGGTCAGAATTAAAGTCAGATCCCAACACTGATCCATATGTTTTCAGTCTAGCTTTAGCTTATCTAGGATTTCCTAACACTGCCTTGTGACCTTGGATAAGTCACTGAACTTCCCTAGGTTTCAGTTTCCTCACATGTAAAATGAGGAGGCCTCTGAGGTCCCTTCTAGCTCTTGGTCCCTGATTCCACACTTCCTTATGTGGTCCCTTTTTGGGGTTTAAATGAGTATTCCTTTTACTTCTCTCTACTAATTATCTCTATTCCACTTGTGCCCAAAAGGCAGAGCTATATTTGACATCTGTGAAAGATGTTTCTTTTCTCTCAGCACAAGAAAAAGAGAATGTTTCTGTTTTGCATTTCTTTCAGACCACAGCACCCAAACTGAGAGCAAGGCAAAGTCATCTACTTCAAAGCGAGGCACTTCTGAAGAAGGGTCCCTTCTGGGGCCAATAATGGAAAAGCCCACATGGGATGATCTCTTGAACTCCAAGCTAAGAGTAGCCAGTGAGTGTGAAGGCAGGTTGAAGAGAAAAAAGAAAAGGAGAAACCAGGAGAAACTCTATGAATGTAGTGAATGCAGAAAAGCCTTTAATCACTTCTCTGCTCTTATTCGACACCAGAGAATTCACACTGGAGAGAAGCCCTATGAATGTGGTGAATGTGGTAAGACCTTCAGCCAAAGCACATGCCTTACTGTACATCAGAGAATCCACACGGGAGAGAAACCCTACGAATGTGGTGAATGTGGGAAGACCTTTAGCGATAGCTCGACCCTCATTCGGCATCGGATCATTCATAATATAGAGAAACCATATAAGTGTCATGAATGTGAGAAATCCTTTAGTTACTGCTCAGCCCTTATTCGACACCTTCGGATTCACACTGGAGAGAAACCCTATGAATGTAATGAATGTGGGAAATCCTTCAGCCACAGCACGTGCCTTACCCAGCATCAGAGAACTCACACAGGAGAGAAGCCGTACGAATGTAATGAATGTGGGAAAGCCTTCAGCCAGAACTCATCCCTTTATTACCATCAGAGGACTCACACTGGAGAGAAACCATATAAATGTAATGAATGTGGGAAAGCCTTCAGTTACCATGCATCCCTCACTCAACATAAGCAAACACATACTGGAGAAAAGCCCTATGAATGTAGGGAATGCGGGAAAACCTTCAGTCGAAGCACGTATATTATTGAACATCAGAGAATTCACACTGGAGAGAAACCCTATGAATGTACCGAATGTGGGAAAGCCTTCAGATATTGTTCAGCTCTTACTCAACATCAGAAAATGCATACAGAAGAGAAACCCTATGAATGCCGAGAATGTGGGAAAGGCTTTCATTTCTATTCAGCTCTTATTCAGCATCGGAAAACTCATACTGGAGAGAAACCCTATGAATGTACTGAATGTGGGAAAGCCTTTATCCGGAGTACCTGCCTTACCCAACATCAGAAGGTTCACACTGGAGAAAATTGCCACGAAAACAGTGAATCGAGGAAAATCTTTAGCCAAAGCTCTTCCCTTCCTGAAAATCAGAGAATTAAAACTGCAGGGAAATCCTATGAATGCAAAGACTGTGGAAAAATCTTTAAGTATTATTCAATCCTCTCTCAACATCAGAAAACTCATACTGGTGAGAAACCTTATGAGTGCAGGGAATGTGGGAAGACCTTTAGCCGGAGCACATGCCTTACCAAACATAATAGAACTCATACAGGTGAGAAACCCTATTTATGCAGCGTATGTGGGAAAGCCTTTAGTCAAAATTCATCCCTTACTGAACACCAGAGAATTCACACTGGAGAGAAGCCCTATGAATGCAGTAAATGTGGCAAAGCCTTCAGCCGGAGCACATTCCTTACTCGTCATCAGCAAACTCATACCGGAGAGAAGCCCTATGACTGCAGTGAATGTGGGAAATCTTTCAGCCAGAGATCATCCCTTTATTACCATCAGAGAACTCACACTGGAGAAAAACCATATGAGTGCTTTGAATGTGGGAAATCCTTCAGCAGGAGCACATTCCTTACTCAACATCAGAGAATTCATACTGGAGAAAAACCCTATGCGTGCACTGAATGTGGGAATACCTTCAGTAGGCGTGCAGCCCTCAACAAGCATCAGAAACTTCACACTGAAAAGTAATTCTAGGTATGTAAGGAATATTTATTAAGACACACTTTAGTAGATGCCCAAATGATAAAATGTCGTAGGAGGGGGACTGAGCGATTTTTTAAAAGGCTATTTGTACTCTTTGTTCCCCTCTCCCTGTAATGCATGTTAGTTGCTTCCTGGTGGAGGTAGTAGTGGTATTTTTCCTTCATTATTGAAGAGGACAAATGACATCACAGGATGACTTGCTTGTGAATTGGATTTGAGTGAGGCAGAGTCGCACAAAATCATCAGCCTCACTCTCTCTTCCTGAGGCATCCAGGTCCAGTGGCAAAACAAGTCAAGACAACTGGTAAAGGCCCAGGATGACCTTGGTATCTTTCATGCCTGACCAGGCTCTAAGCTTACCTGCTTTGGCTGCCCGTTGGAATTAATTATTCTCATACACCCATTCCACCTGGAAAAGTCTTCTCATGATTGGAGTAGACATTCCCCTAACTCACCCACAGGTTTGAGGCAACTGGATTTCCCTTAACCTGGTTTAGCCCATCTGCCGAGATGGTTTATCAGGGTATGGCTGCTGTGCAGATACAGCTTTTTGGAGTCATAGGTGAGAGTTCAGTGCCAGGTGGATACCAAGGGTTGGATGAGCAGCCCTGAAAAGGGCTCAGCAAACTCTCCCACCAAAAGTGCTAGTCATCCCGAACACCCCATATGACCCAACACCCCATAGTGACCTTCGTGGTGAGTCCAAGCAGGGAGTGCTGGTCTCGAAAATATCAATCACCAAATTTTTAACTTCCTTCTCTCCCCCTCCCTAACAGAAAAAAAGAAAGAAAAAAAGAAATCTCTGTTGAAACAATTAAGTAACATCTGTGTTGGAAGTTAAAGTAATAGGTAATGAATCATTAATTTTCTACCCATCACTTGACTTTTCCTTTTCTACTTAACTTGTCTAATTCCCAACCCCCAGGCATGCATTTGATTTTAAAAGCATAGCACACAAATCCAACCTAACAAAAGACTGAAACCTCATCTCCTTTTCCACCCCCTCTGTTCTTCACCTTGGCACAGGGACCCCCACAGCCCTCTTCTTCTCTGTTTCAGTCTATTCCTTTCTTGTTCTTTCTTTTTTGCTCTTTCAAGTCTTTTGGAATAAGTTTTAAGGGGAACAGGGGCATATCACCCTTTACTTCAACTTTGCTTTCAATTCTTTTTTTTTCAGCTTATTTTCTTACATCTTTTCTCTTTGAAAGAGGGTATGTCTCCCATATTTGAAAAAAAAAAAGCCAGAGAGTGAGAGAGTAGATGGAGATAGAGAAAGAGAAGCAGACTTATTCCCTCTTGTTATTTCACATGAAGTTCTACAAAAGATCATCAAAGTAGGGAGCAGCAGAGTGGCACAGTGAATAATGCACCGGCCCTGGATTCAAGAGGACCTGAGTTCAAATCTGGCCTCAGACACTTAGCACTTATTAGCTGTGTGACCCTGGGCAAGTCACTTAACCCTCATTGCCCTGGGGAAAAAAAGATCATCAGAGTATTTGCATGATGATGAGTAAGCTGCTTCTGCAGGGTCTCTGCATCCACAGGGATCATGAGGCTATTCAGATTCTCTGTACCCGGCAAGGGGTTGGGACTCGAATGAAATCGAAGAGTGTGGTTGGCATTTGAGAATGTCTTATCCTCTATCTTTGACTTCCTGTCCCGTGCTCCTGGCCACACCTCATGTCCTGGGCATTTCTTGGCTAGGGTTCTGTCTTGTTTCTTAACTTCTGCATTAAGTAGCTCTTCATCCAAGTTTCTGACCACCCCTCCAGCTCTAGACATCTGTACTGGCTGCTCCCATTAGCCAAAGGGATCTGGAATCTCATTTAGGATTCATGGCAGGCAGAGAGGCCCCTCTGTCTGGCTGAGGAATCCATGGATCCTGTGAAAAAGTTGATGACCCTCAGAACAAATGAATTTAGATGTGAACCACCAGTAGCCCTGGCAACAGGCTTGACCAAGAGCACTGGAACTTGATCAGCAGATGAAACTAGTCAGTGCCTTGGAATGTCCTGGTTGCTGTGGTGAAGGCCCATAAAATGTGTGTCCAGATCAGGTGCTAGAGAATTGTGGGAAGTAGATGTGGCAGGGATCGGGGAGGTCATGTAGAAGAAGACTGCCCCTCATTGGCCACCCTGCTCATATCCCAGAACAGGGGGGATTGGGGCATCTACCCAGGATCTACCAAGTCTAAGAAGGGGTCACCTAGAAATGTGGTAGTATCTCCCGTTATCAGAGACCTGAGGATGGGGAACCAGGTGGCGAGAACTCAGATCTGGCTAATGATAGAGGGAAAGGGAAACATTTGTGGGATGGGGGTTAGAAGGAGCAGGATATGATCTCTTCAGGACAATAGTGCGGGGCGGGGTGGGTTGTCAGCATGTATGAGTGTACCATGTGAACAGGGCCTGCTGGGATGAACTCCCAGGATTAAGAGGACCTCCAAAAGCTGGCAGATCATAGGCCAAGGGCTCCCTCCTAATGCTCCCTCCACAAATCCTTCCCCTTCATTGACCAGACTGCAATTTGGTCACTTAATTGTTGAAAGGAAATGTGACAAACTATGATTTAGAAGTTAGCAACAGACATGTAGTATACAGGTAAAAATCAACAGCATCTGACAACTGATTGGATAGGGAAGGTGAGAGAGAGAGAGGAAGCTGGGTTGGGGGCCTGAGGGTTGGGAGGATGGGGGTGCTCTCAATGTAATCTTAACCCTTAGCTTCCTCTCTTATCCCTCTTTTTCTATCCTTCACTCCTTGTCCTCCAGCTCAGCCCTTGTCCCAACTCCCATCTCTCAACCTTTTGCCTTCATTAGCCCTTCCTCTTCCCTTTTTTCCTCCTCTCCTGCCCTCCCCAGTGAAGACATGGGACAAACACCCTTTGCTATGAGGAAAGATCTGGGGCCTGAGTCTGTGCATAGTTCAGTTCATCATACATTGTGTGGGGGGCACTGAGCCCGGTTCTAGTGTAACTTTGGTGTTAGGAGATCCACGTCTCCTCTGCCACCAATGCTGACGTCTTTCCTTGCAAAGACTTTGTGAAAAAGAAACAAGCATTTATTAAGCCCCTACTGTATGCTAGGCACGGTGATAGGCATTTTCTAGCTATTGCCTCATTTGATCCTTGTAAAGACTTTGTGAGATGCCTGCATCTTTCCTGTGCACCAGTGCCAGCTCTGGAAGCCCTAGGGATGCTTGCTCAGGCTCCTTCCCTCATTACCACCCCGCGCTCACCTTTGGCCTTTGTGTCTTTCAGGGTGTCTTGTCACCTCTGCATGGCCCTGGATTAAGAGTGTGACTGAAGCTGCTGCTGCTGCGTTTCCTACAATGAAGTCCCTTTATGAGGCCCCCAGAGAGTCGGGTCCCTCCTAAGGAGACATATCCATCCCCCAGACAAACTCCCAGCTGGAGAAACATTGGTTGACAGCTGACCCCCAAAGACCTGGCTCTGGCTGCCTACCCCTCTCACTCCCAAGCCACCCCTCACAAGCTCCTAAGAGTAAAAATATGGGTGGATGCCTTTGGGGGGGGGGTCAGGGTTGTCTTAGGAGGAGGCAAATGACTCTAAAACCTCTAGCTGAGGAATCTCCCTGGAGCCCAGAGCAGAGCACTTCCTGACTTTCCAGCCCAGGAAGGTGGAGACCTGGGCAAAGTCCCAGAATCCAGAACCCATTGAGGAGGTGGTTTGACTCAAAAACTTGACCAGAGGTGAGATGCATAAATGGGTGTGGGGAGAACATGTTCAGGGCATGAAAGAGGTAAACACCTGATGTTGGCAGGGAAGGGACCTTGGACAGAGTCCTGGAGATGGTCGCTCTGACTCCAGGCAGTGGTGGGAGGGAGGGATGGGGGGAGATGGAAAGAAGGGGGAAGGAGGGAAAGAATGAGAGGGAGGATAAGAGAGAGGGCAGGGAAAGAGAAGAAAGAGGGTGAGAGAAAGAAAGGAAAGGAAGAGAGAAAGGGAGGGAGAAAGAGAAGATGGGGAAGAGAAAGGGGAGGAAGGAAGGAAGAGAGGGGAGGGAGAAAGAGAAGATGGGAGAGAGAAAGAGGAGGAAAAGAAAGATGGGAGGGAGGGAGGAAAAGAAAAAGGGGAGGGAGAAAAAGAGAAAGGGGGAGGGAGATGAGAGGGTGAGGGGCAGAGAAAGGAGGAGGGAGAAAGGTTGGATTGTCCTCTTGAACCCCCTCCATCCCTTCCTTCCCCCTCCACCACATATATTAATGTCCTCCTGAAGTCATATTTAAGAATGCATGCATTCTTCATTGAGATCACTCCCCTGCTGGGAAGGATGAGTTGCTCTGGTTTCTTCCCCCTTTTGAAAACCTCTCCTTCAAAGGCTTTCACTGTCCAGACCTTGAATCACTGGCTTTCCACCTGTCCCACTGGTGGTGCCATTTCTCTCTTCCCCAGAATCATGGGAGGCACGTGGGGCTGGTGCTGTTAGCCCCTCTTATGCTGAAGACAAGTGAGTTAACTGAGTTTCCTGAGACTATAAGACAAGTTAACAACATCAGAGCTGGGTAACAATCCCTCTGTGTAAATTCCCTCCATTAGGGCCCTGGTGACTCCTTACAGGGCTGGTTTCTCCAGAAAATGAATTCTTGATACATCATGGGCTTGGGGTAAGAGGGAGAAACAGGTAAAGGAATGTTTTCCTTCATGAAAAAAGCAGGTTTAATACTTGAATCATTGACTCTTAAGGGACCCTGGATGAGATCCAGTTCCTGTCCCTTGTAGGAATCCCCCTACTTGTCCCTGGCTGGGACTTAGCCATTTTCTGCTTGAATTTTTCTGTGGAAAGGGAGGTGGCGACCTTCCAAGATAGCTCATTCCATTCTTGGGTAGGGGGAGGTGGCTCTAATTGTTAGAAAGCTCTTCCTTCGCAATGAGCCCAAAGTGGACTCTGTCACTGTCACCCCCTTCCCCAGTGAGAGCCCTGGATTGTGACACTTCCCAGAAGTTCGATTCTACAGATGTGAATGTCTGCACCATGGGCAGACATCTGCTCTCTTCACTGAGATCCCCAGGAGAGACAGAGCCACAGGCTCAATGTCAGGGAAGGAACAGAACTCTTGTTCCCCTTCCTCATCTCTCTCACCACAAAAGAGCTCGCGAGAGTGTTAGCTTTGTGCTGAGTGTTGCTTGAACCCGTGCCAAATCTGCATTGAGGGGTTCTGTTTTCCTTGCTGTGGTTCCTATTACTGTTAACTATCGTTTAACGTTAGATAGGTGATGGAGTGGTTAGGACGTTAGACTTGGAGTCAGGAAGAGACCCAAGTTTGAGCCTGAGCCACCCTCTCTGCCTCAGTTTCCCCATCTGTAAGATAGGGGAAACAGCAGCACCTACTTCACAGGGTTGTTGCATCAAATAAGACCGCTTCGAGTGCTGTATAAATGCTAGCTATTATTATCATCACATACCTAGGGTCTTTCCTCTAGCTGTGTTTTGCTAATTTGGAAAAAAAATGTTTTTGGTCTGGTTCTGTGATTTCATTAATACCTTTGTTCCTGAAACTGATCAGCAAGTTCTGTGCAATCTAGAGAGCTGCCTGGGGCACAGGGAGATTAATCGACCGCCCAAGGCTACACAGCCAGTCAACATGTGAGTGAGGTGGGGCTTGTGGCCGGCTCTCTCTCCACTAACTGCTGCCTGTCCATTCTCTGCTCATCACCAAGCCGAGTCTGGCCTGGGTTCCTGGGGGTACAGATACAGGATGATTGGGAGCAGGTACCTGGAGACCCATTAGTGTTCTGGTAACCCAGAGCAAGAGTCAGGGAAGAAGTTGCTTTGGGATCTTCCCTGGAGAGGAGAGGACTGCTATGAGGGACTTCTTCCCCCTAGGACTCTGAGGGGTCTCATTCCTTCTGCTTAATCCCAGAGAGCAGAACTAGTACCAGTGCCTGGAAGGTGCAAAGAGGTAAATTTATGCTCTATGTAAGAAAAAAAAACCTTTCTAATAATTACAGCTATGTAAAAGCGAATGAGGCTGCTTCTATAGGTAGTGAGTTCCCTGTCACTGAAAGTGTTCAAACAGAGGGCAGATGGCCACTTTTGGGGGATGAAGCTCTGGAAAGGATTGGATTCGGTGGCTGGTGAGGGATCTCCCCCACCATGACTCTACCCTGACCTGTGCAGAGGATGTAGAGGGCAGTCCAGTTGGCTGAGGGACCTTCAAACACTCTGCCTCCCTGGGCTCTTCCAGGGCTCTCCATCCCTCCTCCCCACATCCAGGCCCCGCCCTCCCCGTCTGGATAGACGGACCCAGCCTTTCCCAAAATCAGGGTCCTGAATCTGGAGGGGAGGGAAGTGCCAAAAGCGAGCACCCAAATGCTGATGCCGAGCCAGTCACATCTCTCTGATAGGCAACTGCTTTCTCAACCCTAATCACGCTCATTGATTGCCAGTCATTCCTAGTTAATCAAATAGTGCCCCCTGCTGGACATAGGCCAAAATCCAACCCACTTCTCAAGAAATACTAGACCCAGTTCTTCACCGGGGGTCCCATGGATAGACTTTAGGGGGTCCATGAATTGGGGTGCAAAACCCTACATCTTTATTTTCACTAACCTCTGAAATTTAGCATCTCCTTCAGTTACGAATGTCAAAAAATATTCTCAGAAGGGGAGCCACGAGATTACCAAAGCGCTTCATCCCACAAAAAGGGCTCGGGACCCCTGGCAGAGGGGTTCTTGTTTGTACAGCTCAGCGTCCGGTAGAGTCCAGACTCCTGATCCTGACACTGGCGACCCTCTGCGGCCTGACCTCGCCTTCCTTTCCAGGCTTCGGCCATGGTTCCCCCCTTCCCTGCCCACACCGGGAACTCCAGCCCACAGGACTCCCGGGACGCTGTATGCATTGATCGCTCCGCGCCTTTGTCCTGCTCATCGCGCGGATCTGAACGCCCAATCCAAGGCCATCTTCAGCAAAGTTTTCTCTGGGACCTCATACAGCACCTCGTTCTAGAATTCGCTAATGCCGAGTTGTCGAACGACCCCCGAGACTCCTGAGTGCCGACCGAAGCCGGTTGAGGTGGAATTGGGGAATATTTGACTAAACAAAATTTAAAGCTAAGTAGCTACGCGGCCAGCAGGGATCCTCTTTGTAGTTTAGCGGTCCCATTTCTATTTGAGTTGTACGCCATTGCGCTAATGCACTTATGTGATATCGTGTACTATGGCTACCTGTGTCAATGTCCTATATCCCTCAACTAGATTGTAAGCTCCTTGAGGGCAGGGAATGCATCCAATCTAAACGTTGTATTTCCCCGATGCCGAGCACAGTTCTCGGCACACAATCGATATTTAATAAATGTTTGCTATATGATTGTACTTTCATTCGTCCTCCATAACCCGTTTCCGAGGGTTTCGGTTCAGATACGAGGTCCATCCACTCTTGTAAAGACTTCAATAAGAGCTCTGGCTTGTGCCCGCATAGAGCGCCCCGTGGGAACACTGGAATTGAACTCACTTCTAGTTCTCATCTGGGGGTCCTCAGTTCCCTTGCAAGCACCAAGCTGGCAAGGCGTGAGGCACAGAACATGCGCATTACACAAAACAAGAAATGCCGAAGAGTTATATCCACTCAAGAAAACTTTCCCTAAGGACGGCTTTGAGTCTGCGCACACCCTGGGGCTAAGACCCACCCTATCTTCTCAAAAAGAATTTGGGGGGGCAGCTAGGTGGCACAGTGGATAAAGCACCGGCTCTGGATTCAGGAGTACCAGAGTTCAAATCTGGCCTCAGACACTTGACACTTAGTAGCTGTGTGACCCTGGGCAAGTCACTTAACCCTCATTGCCCCACCAAAAAAAAAAAAAAAGAATTTGGAGTTCTTAGGGAGTAAGCCGCCTGTCCCTCTGGTGGTCCCTATCTTCCCCTGGATCTGTACATGCCACCCTGGGGCCCATCCCCAAACCCAGGAAAGAACTCAGGACTGCTACACATTTAAGGGGTCCTAAATAACCATTGTAGTCTTTTTGCACCACTCTGGCTTCAAGTCCTCTCTTGGTGGGGAAAGAATGCAGGGTCACCAGAGAGTTGATACCCTGTCCCAGGCATGCACAGAACAAGTTGGAAGGCCAAGTTGGGCTTGGCTTCTTTTTCTGTTTTTTGTGAGGCAATTGGGGTTCAGTGACTTGCCCAGGGTCAAACAGCTAGTAAGTGCCAAGTGTCTGAGTCTGGATTTGAACTCAGGTCCTCCTGACTCCAGGGCCGGTGCTCTATCCACTGCACCACCTAGCTGCCCCTGGGCTTGGCTTCTGCTGTCATATCATTGCTCTTCAGTTCCTGACCCTCCTCTGGAGGTTGAGCCCAGGGATCCCTCCTGCCCTGATCTCTCCCTCAGTGGTCCATCACTGGTCAATGCCTCCAGCCTGTGCTGCCCACTGCCCAGACTCTCACTCCATGTCCTGCTTGGAGCGCTCTTCACTACAGATACAATTCTATGTCACTGCTTCCTTAGCTACCATCCCCTTCCTATCTGTTAATGCTGCTTCCTCTCTTAGAATGAGATTGCCTGGACCTGGTTAGCTTTCCCTGCCTCAGGTCTTAGGTACCAGGCCCTTCCTGTCCCCAAGTCATGTTAAGTAGCTTGCCCTGCTACTGAGGCTGGATTTGAACTCAGGTCTTCCTGACTCCAGACTCTGTACTCTATCCACTGCTCCATAGAGATGAGAATTGAATCCATGGATGCTGATGAGATCACCAAGTGAAGTAGGGTAGGGGGATGAGAGCCGCCACGGGGGACATGCACAGTCACTGGGGTTGACTTGGATGGAGATCCAGCAAAGGAGACAGAGAAGGAGCCATCAGAGAGGTAGAAGGAGAACCAGGAGAGAAAGAGGAGACAGAGAGAGAGAGAGAGAGAGAGAGAGAGAGAGAGAGAGAGAGAGAGAGAGAGAGAGAGAGAGAAAGGAAGGACGGAGGGAAGGAAGGAAGGAAGGAAGGAAGGAAGGAAGGAAGGAAGGAAGGAAGGAAGGAAGGAAGGAAGGAAGGAAGGAAGGAAGAAAGAAAGAAAGAAAGAAAGAAAGAAAGAAAGAAAGAAAGAAAGAAAGAAAGAAAGAAAGAAAGAAAGAAAGAAAGAAAGAAAGAAAGAATCAAGATACAGAGGGTGATCCACAGGGTCAAAGGCTGCAAAGTGATAAAAGGCCACTGGATCTGGCCACTAGGAGACCTTTGGTTACCCTGAGAGGGGAGTTTCAATCAAATGGTAAGGTCAGAAAGTGGATTGTAAAGGGGTTAAGAAGAGAGTGAGAAGGGGCAGCTAGGTGGTGTAGTGGATAAAGCACTGGCCTTGGATTCAGGAGTACCCGAGTTCAAATCCAGCCTCAGACACTTGACACTTAACTAGCTGTGTGACCCTGGGCAAGTCACTTAACCCTCATTGCCCTGCAAAAATTAAAAAAAAAAAAAAAAGAGAGAGAGTGAGAGAAGAGGAAGTGGAGGCACTTGGTGTAGAAGCCTTTTGAGGAGTTTAGCCCCAGAGGCAAAAGAGATAGAGGACCATAATTAGCTGGGATGGAAGGGTCAAGTGAGGATTTTATGAGGATGGAGGAGACATGGGCATGTTTGTAGGAGGAGAGAAGGAAACTGTGGACAAGGAGAGACTGAAGATAAGTGAGAGAGCGGAACTCATTGGAGCTGATGGAGTCACCATGAGGGGAAGGAGGGGGAAAAATGGTCCAGGGCTGATGTTCAGCTAAACAAAGGGGGCCGGGGTGGGGCAGCTAGGTGGCACAGTGGATAAAGCAGCGGCCCTGGACTCAGAAAGACCTGAGTTCAAACCTAGCCTCAGATAGTTGATACTTACTAGCTATGTGACCCTGGGCAAGTCACTTAACCCTCATTGCCCTGCAAAAAAAAGGTGGGGCTGAATACGGATGATGAACCTGCCAGGGAGTCTAAGAAGGATGTCTCCAATAGTTAGGAGGTGGGTCAGGAGAAAGCCAAACCAGGGAGATGAGATTGGCTCAAGGATGGCTGGGACCCTTTGGCTGTGAGAGAAGCTTGGAAGAGAGCTCCAAGAGGAAGGGCTGAAGAGAGAGAGCCTCCTGACACAACCAGGGGATTGTCCAAAGATGAGGAGACCAACTCCTGACCAATGGAATATCCTGGAAGTGGGAGGGAACAGGAAGCGGGTCCAATCTGGCTAGATTAGAATGTGTGAGGGAGAGTGATCTGCCTAGAAAGATAGGGAGAAGTCTGACTGTGAACGTTCGATTTAAAACTGCCAGATTAGGGTTAGCTAGGTGGCACAGTGGATAAAGTGCCAGCCCTGGATTCAGGAGGACCTGAGTTCAAATCTGGCCTCAGACACTTAATACTTACTAGCTGTGTGACCCTGGGCAAGTCACTTAACCCTCATTGCCCTGCAAAAAAACCCCAAAAAACAAAAAAAACCTGCCAGATAATTTTTCTGTTACTCCCCTGCTCACAGCCCCTCAGTGGCTCCCTATGGCCTCTCATGTAAAGTAGAAGGGTCTCAGACAACACTTATGGCCCTTCACAATTGGTTCCAGTTCCCCCCACACCCCAACACACACACACACACACACACACACACACACACACACACACACACACACACACACCCCTCCCAGAACTGAGTCCCACCTCCTGCTTCCTCAATCCAGAGGCGATCCACACTCCGCCCCCTTTCCTTCCTTGCTCCCAAAGCTGCAAGCTTAGCCCTGGGTCACTGAGGCCTCCCGGAGATGGAGCAGAGGACTCTGGGAATAGTAGTTTGGCCAGCTGCTTTTGCACAAGCGCAGTGGCGGGATGAGGCTGTCTACTTGATCCGGGACATGAGGTGACTCAGAGCAGAGTTTGTGTGCCTGAGCTGAGGGATTCGGTGCAGGGACCCCAAGTCTGAACATAAGCCTTTGGCAACAGGTCGGGCCCCAGAGCTACCCCTACTCTTGCCCTTCCTTCTTCTCCTCTCCCCTCCTCCTCCTGTTTCTCCCCTCCCCCTCCAGCCCTCCTCCCCTGTCCCCTCTTTCACTTCTTTCATTCCTCCCCTTCTCACACCCATCGCCCCCTCTTTCTCTCTCCTCCTTTTTCACCCCCTCCCTTCCCTCTTCCTCTTCCCTCTTCTTCTCCTCCCCTTTCTCTTCCCTCTTCTCCTCTTCTTCCTCTCCCTCTTCCTCTCTTTTCCTCTCACTTCTCCCTCCCCCTTTCCCTCTCCCCATCTTCTCTCTGTCTTCTCCCTTCCCTCTTCCCCTTATTCCCTTCTTTAACCTCTCCCTCTTCCCCTCCACTTTCTCCCTCTTCTCCTCCCCTCCTCCTCTTCTCATTCTCCCTCTTCCCTTCTTCAACCCCTCTTTTCCTCCATCTTCTCCCCTTTCCCCTCTTCCAGCCCTCTGTCCTCCTCTCCCTTTCCTTCCCCGAGATCCCAGATATTCTCCTTTTTTTTCCTCAAAAATTCTTTATAAATGTAAGCAGTGATGATTTCTGTGTTCCTTCTCTAGGCTCCCACCAGAATGTGTAGGTCTGTTTATGAGACTCTGTTTGTAACCTTAAATGCTTATGCCAGGTTGGGAGCCCACTGTGGGAATTTGGCTCTTAGAAACTGGATTGGGCGATCTCTGTGTCCTCATCCTTTGAAATTGAACTGAAGGATCACCTAGGTGGCGCAGTAGATAGAGCACTGGCCCTGGATTCAGGAGGACATCCAGCCTCAGACACTTGACACTTACTAGCTGTGTGATCCTGGGCAAGTCACTTAACCCTCATTGCCCTGCAAAAACAAAACAAAAAAAAGAAAGAAAGAAAAAGAAAAAAAAAGAAACATAAAAAGAAAACTGAACTGAAAGCTAAGCTCGAGAGAGACTGTGTATAAACTTTGTATTTAAGGACAGTCTTTTGCATCACCCTTGGTGATTGTGTCTTCTTGGCTACCCACGTGCACACGTTTTCCGTGACATGCCTGTACCTCAGTCTCCACGTATGACCTAGCAGCTAAGAGAGCTCTAGTTGTGTGGGGCCTTGCTGGAGACTCCAGTTGTCAGGTGCTTACCTTGTGGATCCTCTCTTATATTTCAAGGGGAATTGCCCATCTCCTCTGGGTCCCAGGGCTGTGACTGAAGATGCTGGATTCCTTCCAGCAAAGCCCATTTCAGGATGTCTCAGTTAAGTCCTCACTGTGCATCCCCCACTAAAGCAGAACTCCCACCTGCAGGAGGTGCTGTCCCAGTGTTGGAGGATGCCCATCCTCCCTGGTCCATGACTGAGTCAACCTCCTGGAAGTGAAGGTGGAGGAAGAAGTTCCCGGAGACCAGGGCTTCATCCTAGGAGGAGACAAACCAGCCTCTTACCAAGGCTTCAGGACAGGATCCAGAGATTCATGTGGAAGAGCAGAGCAGGTCCCAACCATTAGGCCTGGCAAGATGGGTACCTGGATGAAGTCACAGTGTCTGGAGCACAGTGAATAGGCTTTGCTGTTGGAGGATATTATGTAAATAAAAGGTGAAATGTAGAAAGATAAGAGGGAGGAATGGCAAATATCCAAAGAGGAGCCTACACCATCCAGCCATGGGTACAGACAGCTTGCCTCAAATACGATGGCAGGGAGAATTTTCTCTGCTGAGATCCTGTTCATGATAAGGGTGGGTGGGCTAGGCCTTACCCTTTAGAAAACCCTTCAAAGGTTTTTATTAACCTGGCCTTAAATCACTGGCATCAGGGGAAGCTAGGTGGCACAGTGGATAAAGCACTGGACCTGAAGTAAAGAGTATTTGAGTTCAAATCCGGCCTCAGACATTTAACACTTACTAGCTGTGTGACCCTGGGCAAGTCACTTAACCCCAATTGCCTCACTAAAAATAAATAAATAAATAAATCACTGGCATCTAAAGTTAGCTTTTTGTGTATCCTATCTGTGGTCTTAAATCAGGGCAAATTATCTCCCATTGCAAATAAGGGGAATTAGAGCTACGGAGACATATTAGAATGTAAGTTTCTTGAGGGCAGACACTTGTTTTTGCTTTGGGTCCCTATCATAATGCCAGGCATTTACATGGTGGGCACTTAATATACTTGTTACCTTGTCACTGAGGTCCTTTCCTATAAGGGGCCCTGTACTTACGGGGACCAAATTTGATCTTGAGGGAACCTGACCCCAAAGAGAAGGATCAAGTCTTTTTTTTCTCATACTTTCTAGCTCATCACCCCATTCCAGAGTTTCAGGAACAATTCTTTCCTCCCTTTCCCCCTTCCCCCTTCCTTCTTCCTTCCTTCCTCCCTTCCTTTCTTCCTTTTTAAATTTTATTTTCAGTTCCAAATTCTCTCTCTCTCCCCCACCCATTAAGAAAGCAAGAAATGGGGGCAGCTAGGTGAAGCAGTGGATAAAGCACTTGCCCTGGATTCAGGAGGACCTGAATTCAAATTCAGCCTCAGACACTTGATACTTACTAGCTGTGTGACCCTGGGCAAGTCACTTAAACCTCATTACCCTGCAAAAAAAACCCAAAACAAAACAAAAAAAGAAAGAAACAATAGCCATTATATATAGGAAATCATGCAAAACATTTCCACATTAGCCATGTTGCAAAGGGGAAAAATAAAGAAATTGGGAAGAGGGAGTTTAATTCTGTACTTACAGTCCACTAGTTCTCTCTCTCTCTCTGGAGGCAAATAGCATTTTCCTTTAGAATTGTGGCGGATCATTATATTGATTAGAGTAGCTAGTCTTTGGAGTTGATCATTGCTGTTACTGTGTATAATGTGCTCTTGGTTCTGCTCACTTCACTTTGTGTCAGTTTATATAAGTTTTCTCAGGGACATATTCCTAAATATAGTTCAGGTATGGCTCATGTCTAGGGACTCTTCCAGTAAAGAATAAACAAGGTTCCCTCCAGAAAGGTACTCATTACCCCATTACCCCAAAAGAAATTCTTGAAACACAAAATTCTTAAGTATACATTAATAGATACTCAAAACTTGGATCCTGGGGTGGCTAGGTGGCACAGTGGATAAAGCACCGGCCCTGGAGTCAGGAGTACCTGAGTTCAAATCCGGCCTCAGACACTTAACACTAGCTGTGTGACCCTGGGCAAGTCACTTAACCCCAATTGCCTCACTAAAAAAAAAAAAAAAAACTTGGATCCTGGTGGGGCAACTAGGTGGCACAGTGGAATAAAGCACTGGCCCTGGATTCAGGAGGACCTGAGTTCAAATCTAGCCTCAGACACTTGACACTTACTAGCTGTGTGGCCCTGGATAAGTCACTTAACCCTCATTGCCCTGCCAAAAAAAAAATTAAAAACAAAAAACAAACATGGATCCTGGAAGATCCATGGGCTGTTGAACAGATACTTCCATTTACCTTGGATCTACAATACCCAATAACAATTTTTATTTAATAACTTTTGGAGCATTGCTTACTGAACCTAAGCCATGCCTGACAAACCATAAGCCTAGGATCCACGCACAATTCCACAAACAGTACATTAATGTACCTATTTTCCCACAGCCTCTCCAGACTTTTTCATTTTTGTTTTTGTCTACTTTTCCAACTAGATGGGTATAAGGTAAAACCTTAGGGTTGTAGATAGATAGATAGATAGATAGATAGATAGATAGATAGATAGATAGATAGATAGATAGATAGATGATAGATATGTAGATAGATAGATAGAGAGAGAGAGAGATAGATAGATGGATAGATATGTAGATAGATAGATATGTAGATAGATAGATAGATATGTAGATAGATAGATAGATAGATAGATAGATAGATAGATAGATAGATAGATAGATAGATAGATAGATAGATAGATAGATGGATGGATGGATGGATGGATGGATGGATGGATGGATGGATGGATGGATGGATGGATAGATAGATAGGTAGGTAGATAGATAGATGGATAGATAGATAGACAGACAGACAGACAGACAGACAGACAGACAGATAGATAGATAGATAGATAGATAGATAGATAGATGGATGGATGGATGGATGGATGGATGGATGGATGGATGGATAGATATGCAGATAGATAGATAGATAGATAGATAGATAGATAGATAGATAGATAGATAGATAGATAGATAGATAGATAGATAGATGGACGGATGGACGGACGGACAGATAGATAGGTAGATAGATAGATGGATAGATAGACAGACAGACAGACAGACAGACAGACAGATAGATAGATAGATAGATAGATAGATAGATAGATAGATAGATAGATAGATATGTAGATAGATAATAGATAGATAGATGATAGATAGATAGATAGATAGATAGATAGATAGATAGATAGATAGATAGATAGATAGATGGATGGATAGATAGACGGATAGATGGATGGATGGATGGATGGATGGATGGATGGATGGATGGATGGATGGATGGATGGATGGATGGATGGACAGACAGATAGATGTGTGTTGATGGCTTGGATTTCTTCCTGGGAAAGCTACTTGTTTGCCCATTTTTCAGTTGGGAAATGGCTCTTATTGTTATAAATTTGAATCAGTTTCATATATATACATATATATGTTATATATCTTAGAAATAAGACCTTTGTCAGAGAAACTTACTTGCAAAGATTTCACCCCAGTTACCTGCTCTCCTTCAAATTTTAGCTGATTTTATTTGATTGGTACAAAAGTTGAATTTTATATAATCACAATTGCCCATTTAATCTTCTTTTTTGCTTTCTATCCATTATTTGGTCATAAACATTTCCCCCTCCATGGATCTGAAAGGTAATTTCTTCCTTGCTCCTCTAATTTGTTGATGATGTCACTCTTTATGTCTAAGTTATGTACTCATTTAAAGCTAATCCTGGTACATGATATATTATCCTATGCCTAGTTTCTGCCAGAAAGAAACTGCTTTTGGTTTTCTTAGCAATTTTTGTTGAATAGTGAGTTCTTACCTCAGTAGTTGGTTTCTTTGGAATCATCAAGCACTAGCCTACTGTGCTCATTTACTTCTCTATGTTTTATATCTAATCTCTCCCACTTATGACTTTTCCATTTCCTAACCATTATCAAATTCTTTTTTTTTCTTTTTTTGAGACTTACTAGCTGTGTGACCCTGGGCAAGTTACTTAACCCTCATTTCCCTGAAAATAAAATAAAATAAAATAAATTATGGGGCAGCTAGGTGGCACAGTGAATAAAGCTCCAGCCCTGGATTCAGGAGGACTTGAGTTCAAATCTGGGCTCAGACACTTGACACTTACTAGCTGTGTGACCCTGGGAAAGTCACTTAACCCCCATTGCCCCACAAAGAAAAAAATTATGACCATAGTTTATAAAAATTCTTTTTTGCATCTATTAACATAATCATGTGACAGTAGTGGTTAAAATAAGATTTCTTCTGCTAATTGTTTTCCTAATGTTTAACTATCCTGTTTAACCATTTCTGCTATAAATCTTCCTTGGTTAAAATGAGTATATTTTAAGATATATTTCTATAATTTCTTTCCTATTATTCTAGTCAGTATGTTCAGTATATAACAATATCCATTAGTAATATGGGTCTACAGTTTTCTTTCTCTTCTTTTTTTTTTTTTTTAGTGAGGCAATTGGGGTTAAGTGACTTGCCCAGGGTCACATAGCTAGTAAGTGTCAAGTGTCTGAGGCCGGATTTGAACTCAGGTACTCCTGAATCCAGGGCCGGTGCTTTATCCACTGTGCCACCTAGCTGCCCCTTTCTTTCTCTTCTTAATCCCTTCTTGGTTTGAAAATCAAAACAACATTCATCTTATGTGCTTTTCTTTCCCCTTGTCTTCACTTCCACTGTCCCCTCTGTCTAGTCACATCTTAGAACCTTGGAGTCAGAATGAGTTTTGAAAGTTGTTTAGGCTAGCCTTTCTTGGAAGTTTATTTAGTCCAACTTCCTGCAGGATACCAGAATCCCTTCAATAGCAATTCCATCCTGAAGGTGGGAGGGGCAGTGGAGCTTTGACAAGGAAAAAGGTACAAGGAAGAATGCCTTTGGGATTTCAGGGATCCATGTCATTTGAGGATGTAACTGTGGACTTCACTCAAGAAAAATGGAAATGACTAGACTTTGGTCAGAGGGATCTATGCAGGGATGTGATGCTTGAAAATTACAGGAAGATGGTCTTGTTGGGTAAGGACCACTTCCCACTGAAGCTTAGCATCAGAGGATACCAGCTATGAGTGTTATGGTTTCTTGAGGGTTCAGATGGTTTTTGTTTGGGTACTCAATGATCAGACATTCTTAATCTAGTCAAGGTGAGAAGAAAGCATTTCTGTTGTGTGTTCCCCAGAGAATGTTCTGTGCTTTGTAGATTGGGAAATGAGTAGCTTTCTCGTGCTTTCCTTAAAGCTGTCATCTTCTGTCCCTTTGAGGTTCTCTGTTTTTCAAGCTAGTTTTCCTCAGCATCCCCCTTACAGGCAAAGGAATCCAAATGGAGGTGGGAAGGAAGAGATGGGCCGATCTGCTATAGGTAAGTGGTCTTATTATCTGTCTGAGTTTACCTTATCTCCATGGCCAACCACCTCTTCTCTGGTAACCAGAGCATAACTAGGGCAGAATGATCCAGATTTTTACTTTGGGTTTTAGCCTGAAATTTAGAAGGAAGGAAAGCTGCTAGGGATGAGGTTCTCGCTGGCCCTGCCTGCTGCCTCCAACTGTGGAAGCCTCCACAGCAGCAACGTCCTGGGGCCCCCACCCATGGGGATCCAATGTCTCTAGGGTGATGTCCCGGGAGTTTGCTCTCCAACCCCTGCCCAACTGAAATTGTCTTTAAATGTTATTTTGAGGAGGTTTCTCACAGTCATGTCCCTAGACATATTTTGCGGTGCTTGCCTCAGGTGTCACAATGGCCAGTCAGGGCTATGTGAGCAATGGGACTCCAGGCCCCTTCGTGCCACCCTCAGAGCTTCCTATCCAGTTTTCTCTTCCTTGCAAACTGAGGGGCCGGGACTGAGCTCTGAGTCGAATCTTTGTTCCAGCACAACAGAACAACAGTCCTCCACAAACGGGAATATTTATTCCTGGCAGCTGTTTTCTTAGGTGGCTCTTTCACACTATCCCAGTGTTCTCAGCGTTTTTGTTGTGTGTTTTTTAACTGATCCCTGAGGGAACTGATCTAGGAGAGGCCAGACACTGGCCGCACTGTGTTTCAGGAAGGTTTCTGTTCTCTCCAGCATCTTGGCTGTCTGGAAATGAGGGGAATGTGCGGAGTCAGTCTCCCTGGCTTCCCTTCACTAATCTGGCCCCTTGTTTCATAAAAGAGGATATTATGATCATGGGACCCTTCTGCTTCCCCAAGGTTTCAGTCTGGTGCTTGAATCATTTCCCAAGCAACAGACCCTATCTCCAGGGCTCCGAATGTGCTTTCTCTTTTTTCATGTGGGATCCCCAGTGATTCTAGATCAGGTTCTCCTTCTGGCTGACAGGGACAGCTTTTCTTACAGGAAGAGGGCACCCCCAATCAAAAGGGCAAGGACCATGCCTCTGTACTCCCCCCAAATCCCCACAGGATACAGCACATCTGTTAGTGGAAGCTTCAGGGGTCAGAGCCTCACAGTTAATTCTGAAAAAGGATAGAAGGGCCCCTGAATCTTAAAAGAAGGGAAACTCATTCTTCTTATTAAACTGAGCTAGTTCATTTTTCTCCTGCAGGGAAGCCCACAGATCAGATAAGAGTGGACTCTTCTTCAGATGCCTTCCTTCATTCCTTCCTTCCTCAGAGTTAGGGGAGTACTTGAGTACTAGTACCCTCCTAAAGGGAGGGTACACAGGAATCTGCTTGTGATCTGCCACCCAGGGTCGTGGTGAGGATCAAATGGGATAAAGCTGGGAACTCAGTAGATGCTAAATCAATGTATGTCCCCTTCCCTCTACCCCTGACTTCCACAGTCATTATTTTTCAGTTCTAAAAGTATTTTGTTTTTTCAATTACATGTAGAACAAAAGGGAAAAAAACCACAACCCCTTCCCAAGAGTAAAAATAGTATGTTTTGATCTGCAATCAGACTCCATCAATTCTTTCTCTTCTATAGTCATTTTTGAGGAATTTATTATACTTTGACAGCCCACCTGTCCCCCTTCTGATCCTTTCCCCTTTTTCAAATAAATGACTTTCTCCAAACTGGAAATATATTATTAAGAAAAGAACACGTCAGGGGCACATGCTTCTACCATCTCTACTTCTATCTCTCTATCAGTTAGGCAGGCAATCCATGAGTATGTTATTGACCAAGGTTCTGCTTGGGGCTCACAGCTGGTTTGAACTTGATGCAGCAGATATAACGAGGGGAGAACATGGCCCTTTGCCCTCAGCTGAGTATTTATCAAGGTTGTCTTATCCCCTCTGTCTATCCATCTATCCATCCTAGATCAATCCTTGAATAAATACACTCACTTCCATTGACAAGAACCAACAAGGTTTTACCATTTCCTTTTTAAACAACATAACTTTTATTTGACAATGCTTGATAAGGGAAATGATGGAGTTAGATTTATCTAGATTTTTTAAAGGTCTTTTTCTTTATCTATATCTATCTATCTATATTGGGGGGGGTAGGTCAGTGAGGGTTAAGTGACTTGCCCAGGGTCATACAGCTAGTAAGTGTCAAGTATCTGAGGCTGGATTTGAACTCAAGTTCTCCTGAATCCAGGGCCAGTGCTTTATCCACTGTGCCATCTTGCTGCCCCAATACACTCACAAACAAAGGGAAAAAAGGTGACTCCTTTTGCCAGCTTAGAGACAAATGAATCTGGCAAATCGCACACTATATAATGAGAAAGTCTAACTTTTAAGGTGCTTATAGGTTCCCAATGAGCTCTCCTTTCATTATCTAACTGGTCCTTCTATTGGACCTAGCTGCCCTTTTAAAGTCTATTGAATGGAATTAGAACTCTCCAGATTCAGGACAGCTTGGTGGTGCAGTGGATAAAGCACCGACCCTGGATTCAGGAGGACCTGAGTTCAAATCCGGCCTCAGACACTTGACACTTACTAGCTGTGTGACCCTGTGCAAGTCACTTAACCTTCATTGCCCTGCCAAAAAAAGACCTCTCCAGACTCCATCCCACAGTTCAGTCTCCTGAGCCCCAAGACAGCAAGGGCTTTAGATAGGGAGAAACAAAGCTACCAAGGTCCAGCCCTAGGTGCCAGCCCATTGTTCCCAAGAGAGTCAGAGATCTTGAGTCGGGACAAATGGTATTTATTTATCATTTATATACCAATTGCTTCAAGAAACAATTTGACATGACTTCTGGGCAGCAACTTGTGATCATATTGCCATAGGAATCCTCCAGTTGTTAGGAGCCTCTTCCAGTGATGTAAATAGTCTTAGAGTTTCCTGGGCCACCATGACTTAATCCAGCCAGTGAGGGTCAGATGTGGGACTTGAACCCAGGGCTTCTTGGCTCTGAGGCCAGCTCCCTATTTACCAGGCTATGCTGCCTTTTTGGACATGATTTAAGTTAATTATTATTATTATTATTATTTTTTTTTTGCGGGGCAATGGGGGTTAAGTGACTTGCCCAGGGTCACACAGCTAGTAAGTGTCTGAGGCCGGATTTGAACTCAGGTACTCCTGAATCCAAGGCTGGTGCTTTATCCACTGCGCCACCTAGCCGCCCCCTAATTATTTTTTAAATGAAAAAACAGATGCAATTTAAAGAAGTAGGTAAAGTAAGGAAATATTTAGAAAGTTCTTGTCAAACAAGGAAGGGCCCTTCATTTACCTTGAAGCCAAGAAAAGGATATTCTCACAGTTTAAAGGCTTAAGTGGGAAGTTCTCTCCACTTCAATTAGATACCTTATTTCTTCCTCTTATCAAATTATCAAAAAATATTCTCTCCCTTTAAGAAAGGCCCTAATCAGGGGCAGCTAGGTGGCGCAGTGGATAGAGCACCGGCCCTGGAGTCAGGAGGACCTGAGTTCAAATTCGGCCTCAGACACTTGACACTTACTAGCTGTGTGACCCTCGGCAAGTCACTTAACCCCATTTGCCTCACCAAAAAAAAAAAAAAAAAAGAAAGGCCCTAATCTGTTGGTGGCATGGGGTGAGTGAGAAGCATAGGCTCTTAGAGAAACTGAGACAAGGCCTCTGCTCATATGGAGCAATTTAAAGTGTTTCAGGGTATTTTCCTCTCCTTAATCTAAGCAAGGGGAAGCAGCTACTTGGTGCAGTGGATAGAATGCTGGGCTTGGAGTCAGGAAAACTCATCTTTCTGAGGATAATCTCTTCTCTCTCAGCTTCTTCAACAGTGACATTTGTGACATTAATTCAAGCATCTTCCCACTTGGATAGAATCATTTTAAAACTCATCAGTTTTTAAGGAAGCAGCTCAGGATGGGTCCTTCCTAAGCACAGAGGCTCTCAGATCTGTTTCAGGGGAAAGCCTGGGTTCATTCAAAGAGCTTGTCTCTTCCCCAAAGACAAGTTGGCCCGCTCTGTTTGGGGCCTGGCTCATCATTTTCCATTTGTAGGCTATATGAAGGCTCCTGTTCTGACCTTGGTCATATACATTGGTTTGAATATTTCTAATGTGGCCAGAGGTAGGTTCTGACTCCTGGCCCCTCAAGTCTTTTTCTCTCTTTGTGGATTCCTCACGGGCACAGCCTCGGTGACAGATGAGTCCCTCTGCTGCTCAGCTGGGCTGGCCCCTGCCAGGCATAGCATCTCTGCCAAGCTCATTCCTGGAAGCTCCACACCTGGGCAGATGACTTTCCCCTGAGCTTCTGGTTGTGTTTTCTCCCCCAGGCACCAGCAATCTCTCTGGACCTTGCCAGATTTAAAGTCTGGGCACTTCCAACCCAAAGTTGCTACTCAGTCTCATAAACCAGGGAGCAAACACAAAAGAACAGGGGTAGCCTTGTGCTCACAGTCAGTCACCAACAGCCTGGAGAAAAATAGGTCACTTCCTCCAGAGGGCTCTGGGAAAATAACTCAGAACAGTCCTACCTCCTCACCAGGGCTCCTTCTTTGGGGGGAAGGGAGGAAGGAAGAGAGACAGAGACACAGAGACACGGAAACAGAGAGACACAGAGAGAGACAGAGAAGACAGAGGGGAGAGAGAGAGAGAGGAAGAAAGAAAGCATATTTATTTTTTAATCATAAAAGTAGGGGGCAGCTAGGTGGCACAGAGGATAAAGCACCAGCCCTGGATTCAGGAGGACCTGAGTTCAAATCCAGCCTCAGACACTTGACACTTACTAGCTGTGTGACCCTGGGCAAGTCACTTAACCTTCACTGCCCTGCAAAAATAAATAAATAAATAAAAATAAAAGTATTGTATTATTTTCCAGTTACATGTAAAGATAGTTTTCAGCATTTGTTTTCATAAGATTTTTAGTTCTAAATTTTTCTCCTTCCCTCCCTTCCTACCCCCCTTCCCAAGACAGAAAGCAATCTGATATAGGTTATATATGTACAATAACATTAAACATTTCTGCATTCATCATGTGTGAAAGAAGAATCAGAACACAAGGGAAAAATATCAAAAAACAACAACAACAAAACAACAAAAAAGTAGAAACGGGGGCAACTAGGTGGCACAGTGGATAGAGCACTGGCCCTGGATTCAGGAGTACCTGAGTTTAAATTTGGCCTCAGACACTTAACACTTACTAGCTGTGTGACCCTGGGCAAGTCACTTAAACCCAATTGCCTCAATAAAAACAAAACAAACAAAAAAGTAGAACCGGTATGTCTAAATCTGCATTCAGAATCCACAGTTCTTTTTTCTGGGTGTGGAGAGGAATTTCTATCATGAGTTCTTTGGAATTGTCTTGGATCATTGTATTGAAAGAGCACATTTATTAAGTGCTTACTATATGCCAGCCACTGTGCAATACAAATACAAGCAAGGGGCAGCTAGGTGGCGCAGTGGATAGAGCACCGGCCCTGGATTCAGGAGTACCTGAGTTCAAATCTGGCCTCAGACACTTGATACTTACTAACTGTGTGACCCCGGGCAAGTCACTTAATCCCAATTATCTCTCTCACACACACACACACACACACACACACAAAAAAAAAAAAACCAAATACAAGCAAAAAAGATGGTCCCTACCCTCAATAAGCTTACATTCTAATAGGGAAGACTATAAAATAGGAATAATAATAATTATTATTATTATTTACTCCTACCTTGCAGGGTTGTTGTGAGGATAAAGCAAGATAACATTTGTAAAGTGCTTAGCACAGTGCCTGATACATAGCAGGTGCTATATAAATGCTAAAGGGCAGCTAGGTGGCACAGTGGATAAAGCATTGGCCCTGGATTTAGGAGGACCTGAGTTCAAATCCAGCCTCAGACCCTTGACACTTACTAGTTGTGTGACCCTGGGCAAGTCACTTAACCCTCATTGCCCTACCAAAAAAAAGATAGCAATTATGTTACTGTCATTATTTCTAAATTCCTTTCCAGAATGGTTGGAGCAATTCATAGCTCTATTAACAGTACGTTAGTGGGGCGGCTAGGTGGTGCAGTAGATAGAGCACTGGCCCTGGACTCAGGAGGACCTGAGTTCAAATCCAGCCTCAGACACTTGACACTTATTAGCTGTGTGTCCCTGGGCAAGTCACTTAACCCTCATTGCCCCCAAAACAAACAAACAAAAAACAAACAAAAAATCAATACTAGGAAGCCCTGAGTTGAAGTCATGTCTCTAATACATCACACCTATGTGACCCTGGGCAAGCCTCCATGCTCTGGGCCACTCTATAAGACTCTACCTTTCAGCAAAGATACTGGCCTACAGTGGTAGGGGGAGTTTTATCACCTAGTCTTCCCTGTTCCAAAAAAATCCATGTCTAATCTCTCTCCCCTATCTCCTATCATATTCTTATCAGAGATATTTCATACAATTATTTTTCCAAGTCTACTGTTTCCCTTCTTACTCTGCTTGCATTGATTTTGTTCCAGGGAAAGCTTTCCAATTTCATGTTAATTAAAATATCTATTTTATATTTTGTAATTACCTTTATTGCTTGTTTGGCCAAGGGTTCGCCCCCTAACAATTGCTATGAAAAGTTCTCTTCTAATTTTTATGTTATGACCTTTAATCTTCAAGTTATATGTCCATTTTGAATTTATTGTATTATATGGTATGAGATGTTGGTCTAAAGCTAATTTCTCCTAGACTGTTTTCCTTACAAGCAATCATTAAGTAGGGAATTCTGTCTCTTCTTCTTCTTCTTCTTCTTCTCCTCCTCCTCCTCTTGCGGGGCAATGAGAGTTAAGTGACTTGCCCAGGGTCACACAGCTAGTGCCAAGTGTCTAAGGCTGGATTTGAACTCAGGTCCTCCTGAAACCAGGGCTGGTGCTCTATCCACTTTGCCACCTAGCTGCCCCCAAATAGGGAATTCTGTCCTATCTTCTGAGGCAATTGGTGTTTAGTATAAATTGAGCAGGTGGCTCTTTCCTTTATCTTCTCTCTGAGTTATTTTCTCCTTTAGGTCTCCTCTCTCTGTCTCTGTCTCTTTCTTCTTTCGGTCTATCCATCTGTCTCTCTCCTTCTTTCCACCCCTTCCCTCCACCCTTGCCCTTCGGCTCAAGTCTTTCCTCTCCTTACATTTTAGCCCTCCTCTTGAAACTTAGCACTCTCAAATTCCCCTTTTCCAAAGTCAATTCTGGTCTTTCTCATAATTCCAAAGTCTATAATTTCTTATCTTTCATCCTAACTCCCGCTTCTCACACACATGTGGCCTCTGGATCTATTTAGTTTAACCTGATAAAATTTCCTTTTACAGTACCTCCAAGAGGTGGTAACCAAGACTCATCTGAAAGCGCTACAGTGAGAGGTAACTTAATAATTGCATCACTGTTAGGAAATTTTAGTATGGAAACTCCCACCAAGTGATGCAGACTAATCTGTAATATCTGGTCTTAGAGAATCATGTGAAGCATTGAGAGGCTAAGTGATGTGCCTTTGGTCACACAGCTAGTGTGTCTTATAGGAAAGACATGAACCCAGGTTTTCCCACCTCCAAGGATAGTCCTCTATCAGCTACACCCCTTCTACTTCTCAAGTCATTGATTTTTTAGACCAGACACATTATTTCCATTTCCCATCCCCCACTGCCTACTCCCTCCCTTCTTCCCCTGCAAACATTCTTCTCTAAACTGTCTACTCATAGGTAGCAAACCTTTAACATCTTAAACTTTTTCCTTTCTTACTCCTTCCATCTTCTGACTCCTGTTGAAATTTGGCTTCCTCCTGATCCCATAGCCTCCCTGGCCACCCCTTCCAGCACTAGAAGCCCCTTCACTTATACCCAGACTCATACTCCTTGCTTCCCAATGCCAGTTCCACACTCCCCCACTACCACCATTGCTTCCATCCTTTGAGGTTCATTCAACCCACATTTATGACTCAATCAAGATTCTGGTGGCTGTTGTCTACAGACCTTCTGGATACTCTCCTTCCTTCCTCAATGAGTTTGACGCCTGGCTCATGGTCTTTCCTGCCCTTGTACTAAGGGATTTGACGTACATATTGATACTCCATCAACCATCCTAATTTCCCACTTTCTCAATTCATTCATTTCCCAAGACCTCCATACCACCTCTGCTGTACACAGAGATGATCTTGACATCATTCACAAATGTCCCAATTCTTTGTTCATGAGATTTCTTTACCTGATCACGATTTAAAAAATCATTTGATTGAGGCAGCTAGGTGGCACAGTGGATAGAGCACCGGCCCTGGATTCAGGAGGACCTGAGTTCAAATCCACCCTCAGCCGCTTGACACTTACTAGCTGTGTGATCCTGGGCAAATCACTTAACCCCAATTACCTCACCAAAAAAAAAAAAATCATTTGATCTTTCCCTTTGCCTTATAATCCTTAGCTCTGTTATTTGTCCCTTCCCCCTCCAGATCTCCAATTCCTCCACCCCTCTTCACTGAGTACCTCCTATCTTCCCATCTCTCTCCTTCCTTTCATGGATAAATTCCTTGAAAAAATAATTGGCCAAAAAAAAAAATGGCTACCTTTGGTGCCTATAGCTCTTCTTTTCTCAGTCTCTTCCAAATCTTCTGCAAATCTTATTTCTGACCTCATTATTCAACTAAAACTTCTTTCTCCTAATAACCCCTCAATTGCCAAATCTGATGTTCCTTTCTCATAGCTCTTAACCTCCTCACAGCCTTTGACACTGTTGGTCACCCTCTTCTCTTGATACACTCCCCTGTCATTTCTGGTTCTCCTCCCACTTGCCTGACCCCCTATTTCTCAAGTCTCCTTTGCTGGATCTTCTTCTGGCTCAAACACAATGACTGTGGGTGTCCCCCAAGGCTCTGTCCTGGACTCTTTTTTCTCTATATACTATTTTTGGTGATCTCATCAGTTTCTCTGTATTCCATCACTGTCTCTCTGCAGGTGATTCTCAGATCTTTTTATCTAGCCCTTACCTCTCTCCTTACCTCCAGTCTCACATCTTTAACTGCCAATTGTACGTCTCAAACTGGATGTCCCATAAACATCTTTTTTTTTTTTTTTGCGGGGCAATGAGGGTTAAGTGACTTGCCCAGGGTGCCCCATAGACATCTTAAACTTATCTTAAACGTCCAAAAGTGAAATCATTATCTTTTCTCCAAAACCTTCCTCTCTTCCTGACTTCCCGATCACTAACAAGAACAAGACAATGCTTACAACCTTGGTGTCATCCTTGACTCCTTACTTATCCTTGTACTCACCTCCCATATGCTATCTTTTGATAGATCCTGTCAATTCTACATCTCTCCTGAGGTACCTTGGTGTTGCCATAGGCCTAGAGTCATGAGGACTCATCTTCCTGGGTTCAAATCCAGCCTCAGACACTTATTAACTGTGTGACCCTGGACAAGTCACTTCACCCCATCTGCCTCAGTTTCCTCATCTGTAAACTGAGCTGGAGAAGGAAATGGCAAAGCACTCCAGTGTCTTTGCCAAGAAAATCCCAAATGGGGGGCAGCTAGGTGGTGCAGTGGATAAAGCACTGGCCCTGGATTCAAGAGGACCTGAGTTCAAATCCAGCCTCAGACACTTGACACTTGATAGCTGTGTGACCGTGGGTGAGTCATTTAACCCCCTTTGCCCTGCAAAAAAAAAAAAAAGTGCAGATCTGATTATATCTAATAGGATATAGCCCCCCTCCCCACCCTACCCTCATTCAATCAATTCCAGTAGCTCCCTGTCACCTCCAGGACCAAATATAAAATCCTCTGTTTTTTTGGTCTTTCATAGCCTGGTCCCCTCCCATATTTCCAATCTTCTTACTCTTTACTCACCTCCCAGTACTCTCTGATCCTGTGGACATTGGCCCCTTGGCTATTCCTCACTCATACACACCACACTCCTCCTCATTTGGAACCTTTTCTCTGTTTTTCCCTGGAACCTGAAATGCTGTCCTTCCTCATCTTCACCCCCTGCCTTCCATCAGATCACAGCTACAATCCCACCTTCTACAGGAAGACTTTCACCGCCTTCTTCAATGCTTGTACCTTCTCTGAAATTACTTCCAATTTACTATGTGTCTATTTTGTACGCTCATAGTTTATCTCCCCCGTTAGACTGTGAGCTCCTTGAGGGAAGGGACTGACTTTCCCTTTCTTTGTATCCTTAGCACTTAGCACCGTGCTTAATAAATGCATGTTGACTTTCATTGGTGTAGGGAATTCCAAATGAGAGAACTGTCTCTACATACGCATATTGGCACTTGCTTTGCAATTTATACTTGTAGAGTTGCTTAGAGCAGGGCTTCTTAGACTTTGTCCACTCACGATCCATTTTAGCCCTAGAAATTTTTACACAACCCTGGGTATATAGGTATATAAAATAGGCATTCATAACCTCTTACTGTTGCCAAATTTTTCACGACCCCCACATTCACTTAAGCGATTCCATATGGGGTCATGACCCCCAGTTTAAGAAGCTAGGGCTCAGAGTATTGGGAGGTTAAGTGACTTGCCCAGAGTCACTGCGCTAGCCCGCGTTAGGGGTAGGACTTGAACCCAGGACTTCTTGAACCCAAGAGCTCAGCTCTCCATCTACTTGTGCCACCGCTGCCTCTCAAGCCTTTGATTAAAATGTTAATCAGCTCGGAGTCAAGGGAGATGCCTTGGTCACCCCCATAGAGACAGCAGCCCATTAAGGAGTTTTGTTTGGGTTTGCTCATCCTGCAGAGAATGAGCATGGGGATGCTCTCTGGGATGTTAGAGATGCATTTTAGTGCCCCGGGAGAACCGTTGGCATGGCCCAGAGGTTCGTAGACTCCTACATTTAGAAATGGAAGGGACTTCCAAGGTCATCTCATCCAACACCCCAGCCTCCACCCGCACTGGCTCTAAGGGGCTCCCACTTCTGACTCCCAAGCCCAGCAATGCGGCAGTGCGCCTGCGCTAAAGCCCTCTGGACTTCACTTCCCAGCATCCTTGGTTCTCAGTCTCACCCACGTGGGCCACAGGTCCCCCTGCGAAGGTCTTGACAGCGTGAGGAGGATTCTGGGACTAGCCTGGACTGGCTTCCCTAGAGCTGTTCCTGCGCAGGCGCGGCGGTGCGGGCTGCCAGAGAGAGCCCTGGACCACGGTGGCAGCAGCTGAGGTGACGCTGGCAGGGAGCCCTGGGCCGGGGGGCGCCAACCCGCGGAGACGAGAGAGGTCCCCTGTATATGCCCCTGCCAGCCCTTCCCCATCGCCCCCATCCTCCCCAGTGACCCACCATCCCCCTGCTCTGCTCCATGCTCCCCATCTGTCCCCCAATAGACCCTCCCCATCTCCTCATCCCTCCCCATCTCCTTCATCCCTCCCCATCTCCATCATCCCTTCTCATCATCTCCCCATCCCTTTCCATCTCCTCTATCTCTTATTTTCTCCCCCAAATGGCCATCTCCCCCATCCCTCCCCATCCCTTCCCATCTCCCTAATCCCTCCCCATCTCCCCATCCCTTTCCATCTTCCCCATCCCTCTCCATCTCCCTCCTCCCTTCTCATCATCTCCCCATCCCTCTCCATCTCCTCTGCCTCTTCTTTTTTCCCTCAAACGGCCATCTTCCCCATCTCCCTCATTCCTCCCCATCTCCCCATCCCTTCTCATCTCCCTCATCCCTCCCCATCTCCCTCATCCCTCTCCATCTCCCTCATTTCTCCACATCTCCCCATCCCTCCCCATCTCCCCCATCCCTTCCACATCTTCCCCATCCCTCCCCATCTCCCTCATCCCTCCCCATCTCCTCCATCTCTTCTCATCATCTCCCCATCTCTTTCCATCTTCTCTATCTCTTTTTCCTCCCCCAAACCACCATCTCCTCATCCCTCCCCATCCTTTCCCATCTCCCTTATCCCTTCCCACCTCCCCCATCCCACCCCATCATCTCCCCATCCCTCTCCATCTCCTCAATCTCTTCCCATCTCCCCCCTCCTTCCATGTCTCTGCCTTTCCCATTAATCCTACCTCTTTTCCCCTTTTCTGTCTCCCACCAACCTTACCTCATCTTGCCCCCCCCCATTCCCTGTCTCCTTTGCCCCCCATCCCTCCCATTTCCTAGTGTCTCTTCTTCCCTTCCTGCCTCCCTATTCCAGGCTTTCTTCCTACTTCCCCTCCTCAAAACCTCTCTGACCTCCTTTCACATTTTCCTTCCTCCCCAAACCCTCTTGGGTTCAGTGATTCTGTATTTGTGTGAGTGTATGTCTGGGGACCTGGGAGGGCTGGCAGCTTGTGTGCCAATGCCCCTGAGGCCACTGGATGCTTTGACCCTCTGTAGAGTGCTAGACTTGGAACTGGAAAGAGGCAATTTCAAATCCTGACTGAGGTTAGCTCTGTGGTTGCAGGAAAGTCACTTAACTTCTCTGATCCTCACTGTTCTTATTGGTAAAATGGGTATAAAAACCCCTGCAGCCAGATTGTTGTGAAATAATGTATGTAAAGTATTTTGCAAATTTTGAAGCTTTACATAAATGCTGGTTATCTTCTTGCTGTAAGAAAAGGGCTATGGTCTAAGGAAGTGTCAGGGTGTGACTTTGTATCCAGAAGAGTCATAGAACTTTATCTTCTCTGCTACCCATGTAAATGTGGGTTTTCACCAGAATACAGGTGCACGCTTCTTTGTATATGACTTCTGCAGAAACTGTGTTGCAGTTATTTATTTTTCAGTCACGTCTGACTCTTCACGGTCCCATTTGGGGTTTTCTTGGCCAGGATACTGGAGTGGTTTGCCATTTCCTTCTCCAGCTCATTTTACAGATGAGGAAACTGAGGCAAACAGGGTAAAGTGACTTGCCCAGGGTCACCCTTGCTAGGAAGTGTCTGAGACTGGATTTGAACTCAGGAACTTGAGATTTCCTGACTCCAGGCCAAGTGTTCTATTCACTACACCACCTGGCTTCCCACTGCCCCCTAGCTGGCCAGCAGAAGCTCTATGGGGGCTTAACTGAGATCTCTGCCAAACTGCTGTCTGGTGCTCACCCTGTGCATCTTTTACCTCTTTCAGGGTCTCTTGGCCACCTGGGCAGGGTTCTAGAGGGTGCTCGAAGCTGCCACATCCCTCTGTGTTAGCCAGGGAGTTTGGTCCCTCCCAAAGGAACATAGCCTCAGTGCTAGGCCATGGCCGTGCTCCTGACCCCGCAGGAACCAGTTGACCTCCTGATAGTGAAGCTGGAAGCAGACATTCCAGGGCATGAAGAATTCTTCCTAGAAGGACACAAGCCTGCCCCTGGGCCCCCCGGGCAGTGCTTCGGGACAGGACCCAGAGATGCCTGGGAAAGAGCAGGACCCAGGCCAGAGCCAACTTTATCTGCTGTGCCTGAGAGGACAGGCACATGGGCAAAGGCACCGCTTCATCCAGGCCACAGTGAGTACCTTGAGACTCAATACCACAAGAATCCTTGAAGTGAAAGTTACTGGGAGGAGTGATAGAGGCCCAGGGCTGGATGAGTGGGACAGACATCTGGGGAGGGGGGCCCATGAGAAGGGAAAGGCCCTGGGCTCCATGCCTGGATGAGCATTTGTTAAAGCACCCCCTGCCCCGGAGGAACTTACATCCTACTGGGGAAAGACAAACACAATGTACAAAATAGACACAAAGTAAATTGGGATCTCAGAAGGGGTGCTGTGGTGCTTGAGCTAAGACTTGAAGGCAGCACTCAATCAGTAAACACATGTTAAGCACCTACTATGTACCAGGCACTGGGGATACAAAAAGAGGCAAAAGGCAGCCCCTTCCCTCAAGGAGCTTACAATCTAATGCGAGACAACACGCAAACAAATATATACAAGGCAAGGTATAAATGGGAAGTAATCACAAACCTTAAGAGGAGCAGGGCAAGGCTTTCAGTACAAGATGCGAGTCGAATTGAAACATAAAGGAAGCCAAGGAAATCAGTAGGCGGAGTTGGAGAGGGAAAACATTCCAGACACGGGGACATCCCAGGTCACTGGGGCTGGTGGACGGGGCCGTGTCCCCACCCACTTGGAAACCTCATCCTCCAAAGGTTTTTGTGCCAGCCTGGCTTTAAACCCTATTTGGCCTTTGGTGTGTCTGTGATTTCATTTTGTTCTTCTGGGAGTTCTCTGAAACAGAGAAGGGAAATGCTGTGATCCCGGCCGCCGCCGCCCCCCCCCCCCTTTTTTTTAACAGATGAGGAAACAGCAGCTATAAAGCAAATTTCATCATTTCACATAACAAGTTAATGTTAGATCCTGGAGAAGAATCCAGGCCCCTTGATGCTTTGATTCCCTGTTAGGCCGCCCAGCCTCTTTCACAACAAAAGTCAGGTCCTGTAGAAGTTATTTCTCCAGAGGATTCGGGAAATGGATTCCTTACATATCCTTTGAATAAGGAAGGTGAAAAGTTAGGTTCCCTTGTTAAAGAAGATGGTCCTAATTCTGTATTTGGCCATGACACAAAGGCCTAATCCCTTTTCCAGATTCATTTCCAATGTTCAGCAAACGTTTAAGTGCCAACCATGAAATCATAGGAGAAAAAGTAGAAAACAGGATCAGGCACACCAACATGAAGGGGCATGTTAATGGCTGGTGGACTTCCTTTTGTGTGTCTAAAGACAAAGACCTAGCTCTTCCCCTTTCCAAGCTAAACATTCCTCATTGCTCCAGGCCTTGTACCATCCAGGCGGTTGCCATCCCCAGGAAGTGTCCCATTTGGTCAATAGCTTTCTGTTTGTTAGTCTTATTTTTATTGATACCTTTGGTTTTTAATCACCTTCAATTCCAAATATATCCCTCCCTCTCCCCAGTGAGACATCCCTTGTAACCCAGACCTAAAAAGAAAAGAGACAGAAAGAAGGTAATTTCTTCTTTTCTTGTGTGAGGCAATTGGGGTTAAGTGACTTACCCAGAGTCACACAGCTAGTAAGTGTTAAGTGTCTGAGGCCAGATTTGAACTCAGGTCCTTCTGACTCCAGGGCCAGTACTTTATCCACTGTGCCATCTAGCCGCCCCAATTAGTGAGAAAGAAGGTAATTCCAACAAAACCGACCACACAACAGCTAGGTCTGACAAGAAGGCATGCAGTATTTCTCACCCATAGACCCCTTCCTTTTCTCCAGAGCCAAGCTTGGTCATTAGAATTACTCAGCATTCTGTTTTGGATTCTTGTGCTTTACATCAGGGAGTAATTTTTGAGGGTGTAGCCATCATCATGTGAATTGTTTTCTTGGTTCTGATGCCTTTATTCTGTATCAGTTCATGTGAGTCTTCCTGTGCTTCTCTGAATTCTTCATATTTATATATATAAATACATATTTATATGTGTATATGCATGCATACACACATACATACATACATGTATATATCCATCTATATACAGAAATTGCATTAGTCAATGTCATTCTTACACTTCCATATCTAGAACTGCATTCGATTCTTTAAAACAAATTCTTTCTTCCCTATGTTGTTACCCCACAGACAAATCTGTAGATGTGCCCTCCTCTTTCCAACCTCTTCCTCCCTTTCCAATCCCAAGCCTTCTCTGGTAACAGAAACACAGTTCAGCAAAGCTAGCCCTCACAGTGACAGTCCATGACTTTGGAGATTTGATCTGAACGGTACAGGGGACGATCAGTCTACTTCCTGTCTGTTGGTCCCTAGCCTTGACTTAATCCAGTGGCATGTTCACCTTGCCAACCTCTGTGGGCTAGTCTGTGCTCACCCCCTCACCAGCCTCTGTGGGCTAGCCTGTGCTCTCCCCCTCACCAGCTTCTGTGGACTAGCCTGCACTCTCCTCCTCAGTCTGCTGGGACTGCTGGGGCAGATGGAGTCCTGACCCAGTGGGGAGCAGGAGGAGAGGTGAGCCTGGAGCAGGTTGTAAGCTCTAGGAGGGCAGAGGCTCCACAGCGTCTACTGCAGTATCCCGCACATGGTGGGGTGATGGTTGCCAAACCCAGTGCTGACACCTCCATGACTGTGTCTCTCACAGCGTCTTTCTTCTCTCCTAGGCCTTCCTTTCCAGGATGCTGCTCTTCATCGGGAGGGAATCCCAGAAGAAGAAAGGCCTCTGACAGCTGGATCCCAGGTGAGTGAGGCTTTCTTCCCTATCCCAAGGTAGTGGACACATGTCTGTCCACTCTCCCCAGCGAGATTCAAGACCCTCAGCCCCTGGTGGATGGCGGAGTCCACGGGGAAGTCTCCTGGCTTGCCTCTTGCCCTTCCTTGGGGCCTTCTCTTTTTTACACCCATTCATCCTTCACTCACTCATCCTGCTGATATTTCCAGGGCCACTGTCTGTGCTGTACTCCTGCCCTCAGGAAGCATGATTCTCACTGATGATATCTCATCAGATAATGACCAGGAGCTTGTAGATGGGGGGAGGGTCGGGGAATGGCTGTACATGTGGGTGCAGGGTCTGGCTGAAGCAGAAGGGTCGTGTTGGGGGCCAATGAAAGAGAAGGCAGAAGCCAGAACCAGTGTAGTCTGGAGAGATCTCAGAGGGCTGGACATTGTCCTTGAGGTGGGGGGCATCAAGGACCCTCTGAAGATGCTTGAGCTCAATGAAAGCAGGGTCTTAGAAGGAGCTGGGGACTCAGAGAGACTGCTGCTGGATTGCTCGACCCTTGACCGCCAAGCAGACATCCACAGTTCAGTGGAAGGCATCTCACCCCATGTGAGGCTCACCCCACTTTTGTTATAGCTCCCTCCCGTATGATCTTGGCTTTGCCCTTTAGAGCCACAGAGGAGACCTGAGCCTCTTCTGTTCCTTGATCACGTCTCATGGAGGCCACTGGGGAGAGACCATGAGGTCAGTTTTGGACATGGAACGTGTCTGGGAAACACATTTGTGGGGAAAGATGAAGCTCTTTGTTCTGAGTAGAGAGTCTTCATAGCCCCTTGTCCTTGAAGGCAGAAAAGAAGAGGGGTCCTGAATTGTGTGGCACAGGATGCTGGAAATGCCAAGAGGAACGGGTCTGGTGGTGTCTGAAGGGGATTTCTGGATTGGGTTCCCAGGTGACACAGGCCAGGGAGTGTCTTTGGGCCTAGAAAGGCGATTGGCTCCTGGGCAGAGCCATCCCACATCAAGGATTTCTGTGATGGGTGTTGTGGAGAGCCTAGGCTTGTGTTGAGGGTCCACACCTGTGACTGAGCACGCAGACCAGGCTTCAGAGAGGAGCAGCCGCCCCCAGGAGTAGGTTGGTTGGGAAAAGAGCGAGGCTCACTCAGTGGGGAGAGAGGACCCGTAAGGGGGATGTGGTTAGGGTGGGGGCTCTAAGATTGCTAGACTTTGCCTTTTCCGTGTCAGCCTCAAACTAGCCTGGTGAGGTAGCTGTGATTATCCCCATTTTATAGGGGAGACGAGTGAGGCTCTGAGAGATGGGCCTGGGCCCACCCAGGCTAGAAAGTGTAGCAGGCAGGATTGGCACCCAGGTCTTCCTGACTCCCATTCACCGGGCTGGGTCTTCTCTCCTCCTTGGCTTTTCTGGAGGCCTCACCATGCCTTCTGTAAAATAAGCATCTCTTGGGGAAGCTAGGTGGCGTAGTGGATAGAGCACTGGCCCTGGATTCAGGAAGACATGAGTTCAAATTCTACCTCAGACCCTTGACACTTACTAGCTGTGTGACCCTGGGCAAGTCACTTGACCCCAATTGCCTCACCAAAAAAAAACAAAACAAAACAAAACAAACCCAGGGGCAGCTAGGTGGTGCAGTAGATAAAAGCACTGGCCCTGGATTCAGGAGGACCTGAGTTCAAATCCGGCCTCAGACATTTGACACTAGCTGTGTGACCCAGGGCAAGTCACTTAACCCCCATTGCCCCGCAAAAAGAAAAAACAAACAACCCCCCCCAAAAAAAAACCCCCAAGCATCTCTTTATACAACTTACAGCAAACAAGGAAGCTCCTCCCCCAGCCCCGGATCTACTCTGTGCAGCTTGCTTTTCATTTTAAGGGTGTAATACATTCAGCATGTGACTTTCAAAGCTATCCTGCTTGTTTGTGTTTCCTTCCTGCCTTCCTTCTGCGCACCCCAAAACATACTTCAATGACCCTCTGTTTTTCTCTTTTTAATAATCGTGTCACTAGCCCCACGTCCCCCCATAAATCCCTACCCCGACTGAAAGAGAGACAAAGCTCAAGATCAGGTTCCCATCTGGGCTGTCCTGTTCTACATGTTCTTGAGTCCATTGTTCTCAGCTCCCCGGGTTTGTGCCCAGCAGAACGGTAATCTATGAGGCCAAGGGCGAGGGTTTGGTGTCAATGGTGGCCTTAATCAAGAGCCTTGGATCCAAGAACTGTGTCGTTAGGGTGTTGCAGGGGTCATCTGTGGGGATGTTGACCTTCTTAATGATGACATCAGGCACAGGACTGCTGAGGCTGCTGCCCTTGGGGAGCAGGGATCTAGGGGCAAGAGGCTGGAGGGGATAATTCAATGGGAGAATAGTTCAGATGGAGGGCCCTGATTAAAAATGAAAGGAGCTGAAGTCTGGGAACCAGCCCCATGCCCTGCTTGTGGGGCCAAGCACCAAGGGGCTAATCCTCCTAGTTTCCCTGAGGCCCCAGGGCAGAAGAAGAGGGGAGGGCTCCTCCAGAGTCGGCCTAGGGAGCTGAGGGGTAGGGGCAGGAGTCTAGGGAGGGCTTATGGAAAGCTTTAAAGCTGAGAAAACACTTTCCTTCCCAGCATCTCCTCTGATCCTCACAGCCAACTATGAGGGGTGCTGTCATTACCCTTACTTCCGAATGAGGAGATTGACACAGAGCTTACGGGACATGGTCACCCCACTACTGAGAAGGGAGGTGGGATTGGAACCCAGGACTTTCTAGTTCCTGCTTCCTCTCCATTGTGCCCCCTCTACCTTGTTAGAGTAAAGAGATGTAGGGAAGAGGTAAGAAAAAGATTCAGCAAAGAGGGGAGTTTGCCCACCAAGGATAAGGTTCTCTCCTGGCCACTGTGAAGGGGGTCAGGGGATAGGGGGGAAGCTTAGATGTGAGCAGCATTAGCTCTATGTGCACCTGATGTGAATTGGGGGGACCATGGGGCACAGGCTAGGGACCACTTGGAGCAGTCGCTCTCCACTAGCCTGCACTGAACCTGATTGTGCCTAAAAGTCCTTGGCAGACTTTCTCCTGACCTCAGCTCCTTCCCATGGAAGGGAATCTGGCCCCTGAGAGGTCTCCAGGCTGTTTGGCCTCTCTAGGAGTTCACTCCCGCCTCAGGTGCATCCTTCCTGCTGCGTCTAGCTGAGGAAGGGGCTCCCTCCAAAGCCAGCACTGCCCCTTGCATGGACAGCACCCTTTTCCCAGTCCCCATCCTCTGGGACCTGACCGCACCATCCCCCAAATCTTGCTCAGTTCTGTCCCTTCTGCCCTCACACCATCCTCCATAGTCTCTTCACATTGCTTCTGCCCTTCACTGCATCCCATCTGGACTGTTAGAGCCTCCTGTCTGGGCTCCCTGCCTCCAGCCTCTCCCCATCCCAATGCATCCTCCCCACGGCTCCCAAAGGGATTTTCCTAAAGCAAGTCTGATGTGGTCCCCCACACTCACACCCACACATGTACTAGACAAGCCCGGCGGCTCCCTGTTCCTTCCAGGGTCAGACCAAAAGCCCTCCATTTGTAAGTTATTCAAGACCTGGTCCTGTCTCATCTTTCCAGTCTTCTCAAACTTGAGGGAGACCCTCTCCTCCTGGATGTGCTGGGTCATCCGCCATGTCCTACATCCTGTGTCTTGGGCTCTCTCCTCTCTTTCTTCCTCCTCTTCTCTTTTTTTTCTTCTCTTCTTTCCTTCTGTTCCATTCCTTCTCTTCCCTTCCCTTCCCTTCTCTTCTCTTCTTTCTTTTTTTCTCATTTCTTCTTTTCTTTTCTCTTCCCTTATCTTTTCTGCTTTCTCTTGTCTTCTCTTCTTTCCTTCTATTCCATTCCTTCTCTTCTCTTCTTTCTCTTCTTTTTTTCTCATCTCTTCTCTTCCCTTCTCTTTTCTGCTTTCTTTCTTTTTTCTCTTTTCTTCTCTTCTTCCCTTCTGTTCCATTCCTTCTCTTCCCTTCTTCCTCCTCTCTTCTTTTATTTCTCATCTCTTCTCTTTCCTTCTCTCTCTTCCCCCTTTCCCTCTTTCTCCTCTCCTTTCCTCTCCTCTCCTCCACCTTCTCAGTGACCTCCTTAGCTCCCATGCCTTCAGTTGTCATCCTGATGCCAATGACCCACAGCTTCATCTGTCCAGCCCCAGTCTCTTTCCTGAGCTCCAGGGCTTTCTCACCAGCTGCCTCTTGGATACCCCTCATGGGACATCTTGTTGGCATCTGGTCTGGTCAAGCCAAGCTCACGATTCACCCCAGTCCTATGGAGGACATCAGCTTTCTTCTAGTGAGACAGGGGGAGTTCATTATAAAGCCGGTGGCATGAAATGGAGAGCTGTGCTTTCATATATAATCTTCTTTGGGGGGTTTATGGAAATAGTTAGTTTTGAAGATGTCTAGGGTTAGAATTTTTTGAAAAGATGAATTTGGTAGTTGAAGGAAGAAGTAGGGAGGAGCCAATAAGTAATCAATCTATTGCTGCAGTTCAAGCAAGAGGTGATTCAGGCTGAACTAAGATGAGGCAAGATGAATATAGCTAAAAGGGGTGGGTTTGAGAAATAATGTGCAGATAGAATGAAAAGGACTCAGGAATTAATTGACCATGGAAGGTGGGAGAGAGGAGAGTCCTAGATGAGTTTGTGATTTCAAACTGTCATCATTGGGAAGATGGGTTGCTATCGACAGAATGAGAAATCAGGAGGGGAGAATTTAAGGGCAAAAATTGTAAGTTCAGTTTTGGACAAGCCACATTCGAGGTGTTAGTTGGATGGGTGACAGGGAAATAAACTCAGGGGAGAGATTTAAATTTGAATAATTTGTAGTTCTTCAGTTGATTTGAAGAATTGGTAGTTATCAAAATACAGAGAATAACCAAATCCAAGTCCCCAGATAAGGAGATTTACAAAGACTGATTGATTGAAAATGAAGAGGGCATAAAGAGGAAATTAAAGAGTAAGTGTGGGGCAGCTAGGTGGCGCAGTGGATAAAGCACCAGCCCTGGATTCAGGAGGACCTGAGTTCAAATCCGGCTTCAGACACTTGACACTTACTAGCTGTGTGACCCTGGGCAAGTCACTTAACCCTCATTGCCCTGCCCTCCCCCAAAAAGAGAGAGTAAGTGTGGGGGAGTAGGGTGTAACAAGATGGTAAAGGTAGAAGGTGATGGATTATGGGGGGCTTTGAATGCTGTCCAGAGGATTTTGTATTCAATCCTGGAGGCATAGGGAGCTACTGAGTTTATTGAGTAGGATGATCTAGACTTTAGGAAAATCACTTTAGTGGTGGAATGGAGGATGGATCGGAGAGGGGAGAGACCAAAGGCAGGCAGATCTCCCAGCAGCTATTGTGGTAGTCCAGGTGTGAGGTGATAAGGGCCTGAGCCAGAGTGGAGGTAGTATCAGGAGAGAAGGGGAGATATTGGAGAGATGCCACAAAGGTGAAATCAACAGGCCTTGGCAATGGCTTAGATATGGGAGCAAAGTGGGAAGAGATAGTGAGGAGTTGAGGATGACTCCTAAGATGACTCCTGGGGAACTGGGAGGATGGTGGTGCCCCCAACAGTATTAGGGAAGGTTTAGGAGAGAAGATAATGAGATGCTGAGTTTCAGATGTCTACTGGATATCCAGTTTGAGATGTCTGGAAGGCAATTGGAGCTTCAAGATTGGGGGTCAGCAGTGAGTTTGGGGCAGGGAAGGTAGATTTCAGAATCATCGGCATGTTTTTGTTATTCTTGTTTATTCTTCCTTGTTGTTTTTTTTTGTTCTGATTAATGTGGAAATATGTTTAACATGATAATAATGTATAACCTATATCAAATTGTTTGCTGGCGGGGCCACTAGATGGTGCAGTGGATAAAGCACTGGTCCTGGATTCAGGAAGACCTGAGTTCAAATCCAGCCTCAGACACTTACTAGCTGTGTGACTCTGGGCAAGTCACTTAAGTCTCATTGCCCTGAAAAAAAAAACAACAACAAAACAAAACAAAAAAATTGTTTGCTGGCCTTGGGAGGTGGGAGGGAAGGGAGGATGGGAGAAAAATTTGGAACTCAAAAAATATCTCTACATGTAATTGATAAAAATTAAAAATAATTTTTTAAAAATTAAAATAAAATAATTTTAATAGAACCATCAACATAGAGGTGGTAATTAAATCAATGGGAGCTGATGAGATCACCAAGTAAAGTAGTTTAGAGGGAGAAGAGAGCCCAGGACAGAGCCCTGAGGGATACCTAGGGTCAGAGGGAGTGATCTAGAGAAGGAGCCAGAAAAGGAGACAGAGGGAACAGTCAGAGAGGGAGGAGGAGAACTAGGAGTGGTGGCCATTTAACCTCATCCTTTCCCGCTTTGTTCCCCTATTGAATTTGATGTACTGCATTTTTCCAGCAAAATGTTTGTGTGTGTTCAACCCTCCTTTGACCATTTCAGATATGACAGGAGTTCATCTCATGCCTGCTCCCCCACCACTCATTCCGCGTTTGCATACTCTCCTTCTTACTCACCCCAATTATATAGCGAGTTCTAGCCCTGTCTTCCTCCTTTCTACATTGGTGTATTCCTTTTGCCCTCCCTCCACTTTCCCCTCTTAAAACCCTCAGAACAGAACTCATCTACTCTCAGATCCTGTTTTTCCTATTTAGCTTCCTCCATGCTCTGAAGGGATGCTTGCTTCCTCTTCCCCTATTAGAATGTGACATTATCATACAGACTATTCAGATTGTTCCCATAAATTTACCTTTCTCTTGATTGTTCTATGCTGGAAAAGATCCATTTAACTCTTGTTCATTGATCAGTGATAATTGAAAGTCCTTTATTTCATTAAGGATCCATTCCCCACCCCCTACCACCAGTATTATGCTCAGCTTTGCAAGGTAGTCTGTTCTTGGTTCTAAGCCTCAACCTTTTGCCTTTTGAAATATTATATGCCAATATCTTCTATAGTTTATAGTAGAATCAGGACTCAGATTTCAATATATCTTAACATGTTTTCATTTATGAGTTCTTAAAATATATTGTCCAGGCTTTTCTTTTATTATGGTTTGCAGGGAGTTCGGTGATTCTTAAGCTCTCTGTCCTTAACCCATTTGGGGTTTTTTTTTGGGGGGGGGGTTTGTGGTTTTTTTTTTTAGTGAGGCAATTGGAGTTAAGTGACTTGCCCAGGGTCGCACAGCTAGTAAGTGTCAAGGGTCTGAGGCTGGATTTGAACCCAGGTCCCCCTGAATCCAGGGCTGGTTCTCTATCCACTGCGCCACCTAGCTGCCCCCTAACCCATTTGTTTTTGATATCAGATATTCTTACATGTTCTTCCATTTCTTTAAGCTTTTGGTTTTGTTCTAATATTTCTTGCTGCCTTGTGGAATCATTGATTTCTGTTTGATCTATTCTGGTTTTCAGGAATTCCATTTCTTGGGTACGGTTTACCCCTTTTCCATTCTGAACTAGTTTTTCCTAATTCCCTCCTCTAAGGCCTTTATTTTATTTTTTTAAATCTTATACTTTATTTCTTCTTCCAAGTATTTATGTAGTCCTTATAGGAAATCTCTTTTTTCCTTTGAGTCCCTTCTTAGAGTAACTTTCTCCTAGGCTAGATTTCTGGGCATTTTTGATTTTTTAAAGAATTTTTTTATACTTAATTGGTATCACATTTGATTTATTCAACTCTCTAGCTTTGGTTCCTGAATTGGGTCTTTGTGCCTGGGCCAGGCTCCACTCCTTGCAGCACTCTTTGGGTGGGGTTGTTGGCTCTACTTGGCCTCAGCCTGGGATACCTGGGTACTTAAACTGACCTCTTCTTCCCGGAGTGTGGTGCCTCTTCATCTCTGAGGTTTCAAGCACTTGGTTTTCCAGGGCCTTTGTGGTATCTCAGGACAGAGTGCTAAGGCCTCCACAGCCCTGGTCACCTGGGCTATCCCAGTCTAGTCCCTGACACTCCCTAAGGCTGCCCAGAAAGCCTAACCGCTCTCAGGCATTTGAGGAGGAGCCTTGCTGTCTCTGGATGCAGACTTGAAGACAGCCCGTTCCTCTGACCAGTCTCTGGCCTGCTGGGAGGCTGCCGTTCTGTTTGCTTACCTTGGCCCTGGCTCTGTTGGCAGGCTCCTTCCAGACTGCCTGTGGGATTCTGGACAACATTTCTGCAGTTCTGGGGTGGAACTCTGGTTTCTCATCATTATTCTAGTTTCTGGATCATTATTCATTTTGGAGTGCATTGGAGATTTTTGCAAAAATAGGTGTTTGGCAGCTGGGGGTCTGCTTCCATCCAGGCAGCAATCCTAGCTGACCATATTAATCTTCCTAGAGCTTTGTTTAGGCTGTTTCCCGTGTCTGGAAAGAACTCTGTTTATCTCTGCCCACTGAACTCCTACCCCTTGAAGGCCAGCCTTGACAATTACCTTTTCTAGGAAGCATTTCCCAATCCCCCCCAAAGGGGATCTCCTCACTTTTCCCTAAAGCATTTTGCCCCATCACAGCCAACATGTCCCCAGTGGACAGCTGGCCCCTTGAAGGCCCAGATTGTATGGGTTTTTTTGTTGTTCTGTCTCCAGTACCAGGAGAGTGGCCTGCGCAGAGTAGGTCCTTAAGAAGTATTTGCTGGGGCAGCTAGGTGGCGCAGTGGATAGAGCACCAACCTTGAAGTCAGGAGGACCTGAGTTCAAATCCGGCCTTAGATACTTAACACTTACTAGCTGTGTAACCCTAGGCAAGTCACTTAACCCCAATTGCCCCACCAAAAAAAACAAAACAAACAAACAAACAAGCAAAAAAACCAAAGAAGTATTTGCTGATAAGAAAAAATACGAGAAAAATAATTTTAAAAGAAGTATTTGCTGAGTTGGATTGAATGGACACAATAACTTTCTTAAACTTGTCTTCCTTATGTATTAGACAATAATCTGGATTATTTCTTGTGAAATTATGGACTGAGACTGTGTGCTGTGTCTTCTTGGAGGCCTTTCGTTACGATGAATGTCCTTTCTTTAGCTAGTTCTGTAGTTGGAACTAGAAACTAGACTTGGACTATCTGGGGAGATCTGGCTCCATTCAGACCCCCATCCCGGTGCCCTTCAGGAATAAGTCCCTTCACCTCCACTGTTCTCCTCACCTCTGACACCCACAGGACTGCTGTAGTGTGCGAGGCAGCCTCTCTGGGAGGGCCGCTGCTTCACAGCCCCGTGTAACTCAGCTTCCTCACTGAATGGTTATAAAGCAGAATCCCAGACTCTCAGAGCTGGCAGGAGCCGTAGCTGCCATCCTGTGCATCTGAACGGGCATCCTTAAGGACCTCCAGTCACCCAGCCTTTGCCTGAAGACCTCCTGTGATGGGGAGCTCACTACTTGCCACAGTAGCCACTCATTCCTCTTTTGGGTCATTCAGAGTTTTAGCCAGTTTGTTCTTTATGTTATGCCTAAGTCTGCTTCTCTGCAGTTTCTTCACTTTACTCTACTCAAGGGTCAAGTGAGACAAATCTGATAGACCTTCACACTCGAGATGGCTGGGCTGAATGTCCTTCGTTCTTCCAGCTGACCCTCTCTCGTAAGCCTCTAGCCATTACCTCGCTTATCGATGCCCTTTCCAAAATGTGGTGCCCAGATGTGGTCTGGGCAGGGCAGAGAGCAGGCATCAGTGCCTCCTTATTCCACAGTGCTGAGCTTCCCTTTGTGTAACCCAAGGCAATACTTGTACCACTGAGGCACACTGAGCACCTATTTCCCCAAAACACCAAATCCTTTTCATAGCTACTGTTAATTAACCATTTTTGCTATTGTCGTCTAGTCTTTCAGTTGTGTCCAACTCTCTGTTGCCCCATCTGGGGTTTTCTGGGCTAAGATCCTAGAGTGGTTTGCCGTTTCCTTCTCCAGCTCATGTTATAGATGAGCAAACTGAGGCAAACAGGATGAAGTGACTTGCCCAGGGTCACACAGCTAGGAAGTGTCTGAGGCCAGAACTGAACTCAGGTCTTTCTGTCTCCAGGCCCAGAGCTCTATCCACTGCATCACCTAGCTGCCGCTAAGTAACTGTAGCTTCTCTTTCTTTTTTTTCTTTTTTTTTTTTTTTTAGTGAGGCAGTTGGGGTTAAGTGACTTGCCCAGGGTCACACAGCTAGTAAGTGTTAAGTGTCTGAGGCCGGATTTGAACTCAGGTACTCCTCACTCCAGGGCCGGTGCTCTATCCACTGTGCCACCTAGCTGCCCCTGTAGCTTCTCTTATACTTATGAAGTGGATTTTTTCTTTTTGGTGGGGCAATGAGGGTTAAGTGACTTGCCCAGGGTCACACAGCTAATAAATGTCAAGTTTCTGAGGCCAGATTTGAACTCAGGTTCTCCTGACTCCAAGGCCAGTGCTTTATCTACTGTGCCACCTTGCTGCCCCTTTATCATACTTAAAAAAAAATTTAAATTAATTATTGATTGATTGATTTTTGTGGGGCAATGAGGGTTAAGTGACTTGCCCAGGGTCACACAGCTAATAAGTGTCAAGTGTCTGAGCTCATATTTGAACTCAGGTCCTCCTGAATCCAGGGCTGGTGCTTTATCCACTGCAGCGCCCCCTAGCTGCCCCCTATGAAGTGGATTTTTAAAAACCTGAGCATAAGACTTGACATTTTCCCCATTAGTCACAGGTATGTATTATTCTTTTGGTTCTGCTTTATTTTTTCTGAATCATTTCATACAAGTCTTCCCATGTAGCCATGGGGTCTTCATAATCATCCTTCTTTATGGTATAGGACTCATAGAATCACTGACTGAGAACTAGAAGGAGCCTGAGGGGCCATTTCACCCAATCTGCCCATTTTACAGTTAAGGAAACTGAGACTCGGCAGGGTTTGATAGCTTCCCATGGTCACACAGGAGGTAGGATTTGAACCCAGGTCCTCTGCCTCTGGAGGTGGTGCCCTTCCCTCTGTAGCACAGCCTCCCTCCATTCTGTTACCCTCATTACACCTCAGTTTGTCCGGCTCTTCCCCAGCTGGGCTTGTTGTACGTTTCCAAGCTTTTGAACTAACATTGCTATGAACAATTTTGTCCAGATGGGTCGTTTCTTGCTATCAATGACTTCTTTGGGGCATCACCCAGTAGTGAGTGCACGAGTTTTGTCATTTTTCTTGCATGACACCCAGCCACGGCTGGGCTAGCAGACTTGTAGCTCGGCCAGCGGTGAATGAGCGCACGCGCCTGCTCTTCCTCCCCCAGCCCCGTCCTAGCTGTAGCTCCAGAGCTGGAAGGCGGCTTGCCGGTAGAGAGGTTGCTTCTTCTCCCACGCGGTGAGAGCGTTTCTTCGGTGGCCATTTGAGCCTTAGACTGGCGGGGAGGCGGGAGGGGCGGCAGCATGAGCAGGAATGTCTTTGGTGTTTCAGGAATCCGTGGCATTCCAGGATGTGGCCGTGGACTTCACCCAGGAGGAGTGGGGCTACCTAGTCCCTTCTCAGAGGGAGCTCTACAGGGAGGTGATGCTGGAGAACTACAGGAACCTGGTCTTCCTGGGTAAGGATGGCTTTCCTCCGGCACTCTGTCCTGGTATCTGTTTTGATTGTGGAGAGTCGTGGGGGCCTGTCGAGAGTCCAGCCAGGTTTGGTCTGAGGGTTCAGGGAACCTAACCTAACCCTGCCATGAGCCAGAGGGGTTTCTGTGCCCCCCAATAAAGCACCAGCCTTAGATGCAGGAGGACCTGAGTTCAAGTCCAGCCTTGGACACTTGACATTTACTAGCTATGTGACCCTGGGCAAGTCACTTAACCCCCATTGCCCCACAAAAAAAAAAAAAAAGAAAAGAAATGCATGCCGTATTGTGCCTCATCCTTCTCGGGTCCCCCTGTGGGGGCCCTGCCCAGAGCCGAGAACTCCAAAGTGGGTAGGTGGGACCCCAGCCTGCTATGGACATGGGACCTCATTTCTTTTCCTCCCACCATCTTTCTGGGGACTCAGGCAAACTCCCTCCAAGCTTTCTTAGACTCCTTCAGCCTTGCTGTCCCTTGGTACTGGGCTGATGACCTCCTGGTGGCTCTGGGAGCACACATTCTTCTCATCCTGTCCCAGGGTTCTTCAAAACTGGTCCCTGGGGCAGCTAGGTGGCACAGTGGATAGAGCACCAGCCCTGGATTCAGGAGAACCTGAGTTCAAATCTGGCCTCAGACACTTAACACTTACTAGCTGTGTGACCCTGGGCAAGTCACTTAACCCCAATTGCCTCACCAAAAAACCAAAACCAAAAACAAACCCAACAACAGAATTCAAAACAAAACAAAACAAACAACAAAAAAAAACTTAATCCAGAACTGGTCCCTGGGAGCCCCGAAGCACAATTTCTGATGTAGAAAAGGCTACAGCTTCTCCACCAAACCAGCCACTCAAAGGCATGTGCCCATCCTGAGGCCCTTCCTGTCCTCCCTGTTTCTCCCTCTCAGCCTGTCAGGGCATCAGGGAAGGGAAGTCTTCCTCTGGCTTCTCCTGCTTCCTGCAAACTCATCCCCCTCAAGGGGCTTAGCAAGGGCCTTTACTCATCCCCAAGCATTTGGCCTGGGGCTCGAATCACTCAGTGAGCAGGTACTGAGCCCTTTCCCAATCCAATCCCACTGTTCCTGGCTGCTCCCTCATGTCTAGGGGAGGCTTCCCTCCCAGTAGCTGGGGACCAGCCTCTTTCCTCCTTCTCTCTCTCTCTCTCTCTCTCTCTCTCTTGTTCCCTCGCTATCTGTCTCTGTCTCTGTTTCTCTGTCTCTCTGTTTCTGTCTCTGTGTCTCTGTCTTTCTCTCTGTCTCTGTCTCTCTGTGTGTGTGTGTCTCTGTCTCTCTCTCTCTTGCTCGCTCACTTGCTTGCTCATTTTGGAGAGGCCAGCACTCTGCTTCTGGCCCTCCATGTCGGGGGAGGGGGATTCCCATCTTAACAACATGTCCCCCAGGTCCCCTGCCCCTTCCCAGGTTTTAAGAGGGAACATCTCACCGGCGTTTATGGCTCCTTCAGCTATTTCTGCCCTTCTTTCTTAGCCCTCCCCTCCAGCTTCCCCCTAGAAATAGATTCCTTTCTCCAAAGGGAAATACCATGTTCTCTTCCTGAGGACGGACCCTCTCTCTTGTAGTGACCCTTTCTACAGGGATTTCTCTCCCTTACACCCTCCATGGTTGCTTCTTCAAGGTCCTTTCCCAGCTGATTAAGTGATCTCCTCAGAGAAGCTCACTGCCCCTGAAGATTTTCTCCCCTGAGAAGGTATTTGCCTGCAGGGATGCCCATAGGTCAGATGAGAGAGGATCCTCCCTTCCTTCTTCACCATGGAAGCCCCCTGAGATAATTAGGGAAGCCTTGAGGATGGGAGGCACCCCAAAAGAAGCGCTCATTTGGGAGGGTTCTCTCACTCTTGGTTGCCTTTCCACATGCCCCTCCAGCTGCCCCCTCCTGTCCTCCTTCCTATACCAAGTGCCACCAAAGTGAGTGAGTGAGTTGGACTGAAGTGTCAATCCTGCATCCCTTTCTCAGCCAACCACTCAGGGTGGGGCATTAGAAAGCACCACATCTGGAGGCAGGGCCTGGACTTAAATCATCTGCTCCTTGTGACCTGTGCCATTATGGGCAAATCGCTCAACTTTGCTGGATCTTGGTTTGCTCATCTGTGAAATGAGGGGGTTGGATGAGACGCCTTCTCAGGCCCCTTCTGCCTCTAATTCTGTAACCCCAAGATCCATGGGTATGCCATTGGCTGGACCTCTACTTTGGGCTCAGGGCTGTATTGGACACAACACGGTCCCTGCACCTTCCCTCAGCTGAGCATCTGGTGTTCTGAACACTGGGAGTTTGGTGGCCCCTGAGCATCACCAGAAGCCAAGGAGAGAAAAACCCCACTTGCCTGGGGGCCTTGCAGCAGGGTGAATAGTTCTCCTCTTATTATTTCTCTGGGATCTCTTTGCAAATATACCAAAATCTCCCCCTCATCCTTAACCAAAAAAAAGTGAGTCAAGGGCCCATTGGTTTTTGGCAACTGACCCAAGTAGACAAGCCTGAATAAGAATGTTGCTGCTGGTGTTCACCATGTGTCTGGTGCTGAAGGATCTGCAAAGTGCTCATGGGGTACATACCATGGGCCCAGGGCAGCAAGGGCTCCCTCTGTCTCTCTGTCAAGCAAGTCAAGCAAGATCCACGCAGCTCTGGCCCCAGAAACCCACTGGTCAAGTTGCTTTTGGCAGCCACTATTCAGTTGTGATTTATACGTCACCTGTTTCCAAAAAACAGTTCGCTGTGGCCGGTTATCTTTAAACATGCATTTAAAACAAAATGAATGAAAAAAAATTATTGTGAGCCTACCACTTACCAGGGAAAGAAGCAGTTATTCTAGGGAGAAACTTGGGCAAGCAAGCAGGGGCCTACCTAAGGTCAGCACGCCCCTCAACATGGGGGGAAGGTTCTCCTCATCTCCCTCAGGGACCCTGCTGCTCCTTTTCTTCTTTATCAAAGAAAATCTTCTGCCTTAAAAAAAAAAAAAGCCTTCAGCCTGAGGCAAGATGGCAAACCTCCCCAGGTGTCTTGGGGCTCCCCCATCCTCTAAGGCATAAACATCTTCTGCCTGTTGATCTGTGAAAGAATCTCACAATTTGGAGGGAATAAAATAAAATCCAGGTTCATTTTTCAACTAATCCATTTCAGTTTTTTCTTTTTTTTTTTTTTTTTTCTTTTTCTTTTCTTTTTTTTTTTTTTGCAGGCAACTGGGGTTAAGTGACTTGCTCAGGGTCACACAGCTAGTAAGTGTCAAGTATCTGAGGCCAGATTTGAACTCAGGTACTCCTGAATTCAAGGCTGGTGCTTTAACCACTGCGCCATCTAGCTGCCCCCTTTTCGGTTTTTTCTAAAGGAGATTTCTCTCCCCACACTAGAAGCAAGGTCATGTTTCTCTGGGGAGAGGCGGAAGGGTAGACCCTGCCTCTTGAATCTATGTACCCAGTGGGTCAGGCATGACCCTATGCTCCTTCCCACCTGACCCACTACAAGGAAGCTGGTCTTCTTTCCCTCTTCAGAAGACCACACCCTCCGGTACTAGCTTGTCAGTGCATCACCTTTCTTGGGATGTGGCCTTGTTTAGCCTGTAGTTCCTCCTCCAGCTTTTCATCATGCTCTGTTATGTGGAATTAGCCTTGGACTGAGAATCTCAGGCTGACAGCAGTGGTTATACGGATCTTACCCATGCTGCTGCTGCCCAGCGGGGCAGCTTCCTAAGTCCTTGTTGTACTAACTCCCTGATGCTTTGGGTGACCTTATTATTCTGAAGATGTATCTATCCTTCCTTCTCCTGCTGTGTTCTGAGCCAGGGACCGTTCAAACCACTTGGTTCTGTGCCTCATCCTCAAGGGAAAACAAGACCCAGAGAAGTCCGGGAGGAATAGAGTTTGACCATTTACGTGCCATGTCGTGTACTGTCAGTGCCCAGAAGGACAGGTCCTCTAAGCCCCCTGGGCACCATTTACTTTGGTAGCTGCCAGATGTGTTAAGGAGTTTCTGAAACAAGCTTATTAGTAAATGACTGGAGTTCCTTTTCCCATGAGCAGGACTTGTGGTTTCCAAACCTGACATCATCTGTCGTCTGGAACAAAGGACAGAACCGTGGAACCTACAGGGTGCTGACAAGAGAAAAGTCCCAAGAGGGGCCTGCCCAGGTGAGCGAACGTAGGGAAAAGCCATGGGGAGGCCAATTGATCATTTAGGGCCAGGGGCAGCTTTGAAATGGTGATCAGGGACCTCTTCTCAAAACGTCTGAGTCTGCCCTTAGCTTTGGCCCTTCACTGACTGGCGTCTGGTTAACCTGCTCATCATCTTATAAAAAATATCTTGCTCTTTGCCTTACCTTCATTTCTGAGCACATCCCTTACCCATTTCCCATCTTCTTAATGGGATGCCCACCTATAGTTGCAGAGTTGTGGTTTGCTGGATGAAGGAGGGAAGCTGAGTTCCCCAGCATCGGCATTTTAGGGGGTGCTGGGCAGCAGCATTGGAAGTCGTTAGAGTGGGGGCAGCTAGGTGGTGCAGTGGATAGAGCACCGGCCCTGAATTCAGGAGCAACTGAGTTCAAATCCGGCCTCAGACACTTGCCACTTACTAGCTGTGTGACCCTGGGCAAGTCACTTAACCCTCATTGCCCTGCAAAAAAAAGAAGTCGTCAGAGCTCATATTTCAGACCCTTTGTAACCCATCAGACCATCAGACCCACCTGCTTCTCACCCCTTTGGTGTGAGACTGGCTCCTCAGGCACTGCCCATCAAGAACCATAGATAAGGCATCCTGCCTGGGACAGAGTGCCTTCAGTCCCTGGTGCTTAATGCCTGTATCCATTGTTGGCTTCCCCCTTGAATGAATGGATGGGCAGGCCTTTGAGCCCATGCTGAACACTAAGGATGCAAATACAAAAATATAAAGCCACCCTGCTTTGGAGGAGCTGGCGTTTCAATAGGGAAGGATTGTATGTGCGAGGAGTGGTGGCCAGCCAGGGTTGTATCCCCTGGGATTATCATGGGGCACTGAGTGGAGTCAGCTGGTGCCCTTGGTTTGACTCCTGCTCCCCTAACTAGAGGTGGAAAACCAGGCGGGGAAATGTGGGAGCAGGGCATAAAGATGGCGGGAGGGTCTTGGTCGGCCTGGTTATGGTGAGTGACCAGCAGGCCAAAGCCTAAGAGCCCAGGGCAGAGCTGGAGTGGAGCCAGGGGCTCTGCTGTTGTCCCCCTTCTGTGACTTGACTGTTGCCTTATGGATCCTAATTGATTGTCCCCCAGCTCCCCCTTTTCCAGACCTTGGCTCTTCCAGCCTTCAGATAGTTGTAGGAGGCATTCTTTGCGGGGCAGGGGGAGTAACAAGTTGGACTGAATGGCTGCTCAGGGCCCCTTCCAGCCTGGAATTCTGTGATACTTTGTGGGATCTTGGTAAACATGCATTCCCTGATTCTCAATTGGTATCTGAACTCCCCTGTCCTGACAGTGCTGCTCAGCCAGGGAGAGGTGGGCAGCACTGTTCTCATTCAGCTCAGGAGCAGCCACAGGTCTTTGCTGTCAGGTCAGTGTGCAGATGTCCCAGCATGTACTCCCTCAGGAGAGGCCTACTCCCCCCACCGACCAGTGCTACAGAGAGCCCAGTCCTCTCGGTCTCCCCCAGGTCAGGGGCAGCAAACTTCGGATTAAGGGCCAAAGGCCTGATTTTGTGCAGCTGGAGAGCTAAGAATGGTCTTAAACATTTTGCAGTTGGATATAAAAATATAAAGACCATTCTTAGCTCACAGGCTGTACAGAACCAGGTGGCCAGACAGATTTGGCCCACCCCTGCACTAGAATAGGACGTTTCCTTTACAGAATTACAAAATGGCAGACTTGGAAGGGAAGTCGGAAGCCATCTAATGCACAGAATGCCAAAAAACAGGACACCCTCCCCCATACATTTCTGGCAAGTTTATCCAGCCTTTGCTTGATTGATCCAAGGGAGAGGAACCCCACCACTGCCCGGGCAGCTTATAACCTCCTTTGGCGCAAAGACCATATTGAGGATGTCTTGTCTATTTTTTTTAACGTTCTGCCTGGCAGACAATAACAGCTTAATAAAGCTTAAGAATCATCCTAGGGGGCAGCTAGGTGGCGCAGTGGATAGAGCACCGTCCCTGGAGTCAGGAGTACCTGAGTTCAAATCCAGCCTCAGACACTTAACACTTACTAGCTGTGTGACCCTGGGCAAGTCACTTAACCCCAATTGCCTCACTAAAAAAACAAACAAAAAAAAGAATCATCCTAGGCCATATGTGTCTGTGGCTTGTGGAGAATGACAAGGAGGCAAGTCAGAAAGAGGAAAGCCCCCCAAAATGTGAGAGCAGCAGCTAGAGATCCATGTAATAACCAGATCAAGAAGCCCAGGCACTGAATATCCAGACATATGGGGCGGGGGGTGCAGAAACAAGACCTTGAAACTAAGAAACCCCTGCTCTCTGCAGAAAGCCCTGTTGGGACAGGAGGCAATCCCAGGGTGCAGCCAGATGGGGAAAGGAGGCAGGAGTGTGTTAACCTCATGGAATAGACAGTCCAGAAAGTGCTGATCTTGACCTTGATCCATATACTACCTCTCTCGAAAGAGCCAACAATCATTCTTTTTCCCCCCTCAAAGGAATTGTATTTATTTTCTATTTTTAAGAATAGATTTATTTTATTTATATTAAAATATATTTATTATGGATAGAGTCCTGGCCCTGGAGTCAGGAGGACCTGAGTTCAAATTCGGCCTCAGATACTTAACACTTACTATCTGTGTGAGACCCTAGGCAAGTCACTTAACCCCAATCGCCTCACCAAAAAGAATATATATTTATTTACTTTATTATTATATATTATATTATTAATTATTAATAGCCTATATAATATATTATATACAATGAATTACATATCTTATATGTATATATTATACTTATTTTCTGTTTCTAGAAATAGTTATTTTACAATGATATTTATTTCATTAAATGTTTCCTGATTACATGTAAAAAAAATTTTAACATTCATTTGGAACAGTTTTGAATTCCAAAATCTTTCCCTCCCTCTTCTCTCCCATTCCTTGAGAAGATAAGCAATATGATATCAATTATACATATAATGTCATGTAAAAAATCCTTTCGTTTCTCTCATCTTCTGTATTGGCTCCCTCTGCACTTCTGTCCCCTGTTCATTTTTCCTCTCTTTTGTCCCTTAGTGTTTTCCAAGATTGCATAATTGCACTGAATGGATTTCAGACTTGTGAAAAACATACTTCCCCCTCGGCATTATTTTCGGTTTTCCTATCCCCTTTCACTGTAGCTGTTTCTTTTCTCTTAAGATAATGAACATTTTTTTTTTTTATTCCTTTCAGACTCAGAGAGCCGGCCTGTGGCCAAGGCATCAACTCCAAAGCAGAGAGTTTCTCAAGAAAGCTCTTTCCAGGGGCTGATAATGGAAAGACTCCCACGGAATAGTCCCTTGTACTCCAAGTTTAGGGGTAGAAAAGCCAGAGAAAGTGAGGGCAGTTTAAACATAAAGCAGGGAAGTCAGGGGAAACCATATGAATGTAGTGAATGTGGGAAAGGATTTATTTACTGCTCTGAGCTCATTCGACACTGGAGAATTCATACAGGAGAGAAACCTTATAAATGCAATGAGTGCGAGAAAACCTTCAGATATTGCTCATCCCTCACTCAGCACCAGAAAATTCATATTTTAGAGAAACCCTTTGAATGTAGCAAATGTGGGAAAGCCTTTAGTGATAACTCTACCCTCCTTCGACATCAGAAAATTCATAATGTGGAGAAGACATTCAAATGTAATGAATGCGGGAAATCTTTTAGCTACTGCTCGGCCTTGATCCGACATCAGAGAATTCACACTGGGGAGAAGCCCTATGAATGCAGTGAGTGTGGGAAGACCTTTGGGTACTGCTCATCCCTAATTCAGCATCACAGAATCCATACTATAGAAAAACCCTATAAGTGTGATGACTGCGGAAAAGCCTTTACCGATAGCGCAAACCTTCTCCGACATCAGAGAGTTCATAACGTGGAGAAACCCTATAAATGTAACGAATGTGGGAAGTCCTTCAGTTACTGCTCCGTCTATATTCGACATCAAAGAATTCACACTGGAGAGAAGCCTTATGAATGTAGTGAATGTGGGAAATCCTTCAGCCACAGCACGTGCCTTACCCAGCATCAGAGAACTCACACTGGAGAGAAGCCGTACGAATGCAGCGAATGCGGGAAAGCCTTCAGCCAGAACTCATCCCTTTATTATCACCAGAGAGCACATACTGGAGAGAAACCATACAAATGCAACGTATGTGGGAAAGCTTTCAGTTACAACGCATCCCTCACCCAACACAAGCAAACGCACACTGGAGAGAAGCCCTATGAATGTAGGGAGTGTGGGAAAACCTTCAGTCGAAGAACATACCTTACTGAGCATCAGAGGATCCATGCTACCGAGAAACTCTTTGAATGCAATGAATGTGGAAAGTCCTTCAGCCAGCACTCATCCCTTGCTGAACATCAAAGATTTCATACCGGAGAGAAACCCTATGAATGTAGTGAATGCGGAAAAGCCTTCAGCCGGAGCACATTCCTTACTCGTCATCAGCAAACGCATAGTGGAGAGAAGCCCTATGAGTGCCATGAATGTGGGAAAGCCTTCAGCCAGAGACAGTCCCTTTATTACCATCAGAGAACCCACACTGGAGAGAAACCATATGCATGTAATGACTGTGGGAAATCTTTCAGCCGGAGCACATTTCTTACTCAGCATCAGAGAATTCATACTGGCGAGAGACCATATGGCTGTGATGAATGTGGGAGTGCCTTTAGTAGGCGTGCAGCCCTCACCAAGCACCAGAATCTTCACTGCAGAGGGTATCTGCGGTGAACGTGGGCTGAGCCTCGTGTCACAAGTCAAGATGTCACAGAGTGGGACCCTGAGTTTGTGTAGCCATAGTGGCCTGTGCCCCAGGTCTATCTGTGTCCAGTAGCCTTTAAGCAGCAGGCCCAAGCCCGGGCCCTGCCCACCCTACGTAGGCAGTAAAGGAGGACAGAGTCACAGTGCAGTAAAGGTTTCAGGTATAGTTCAACAGGTAGCCTACATGTCTAACGATTCACCCAAGTCAAAAATCACAGTGGCCAAGGAAGGTGAATTTGGGTTTGACATAGATGAGGGAAACTTAATGTGTCCACAGGAGATTGCATTTCAGGCAAACAGGGTGTATACTAAGAAAGTTTTTGATTTTTTTAAAGAAAAAATCAAGACTGAAGTGATTCCAGCAAATAATTTAACGTGAGAATATACTAAAAGATCTGCGCTTTTATTGGAGTGTTTCTCCTTGGAACTATATATTTAAGTTGTCTACATGTAGTCCTATAAAAATAAATATATAAAACAAGGTTCTCATCCTTGATTCTGTGATGTGATTTTATACAAAGAACTTCCTTTCTGTAGATTCTGTTGAATATTTTTCAAATTGGAGGACATGCCAGATATAGGTGGCCTTTTGGGAACTGAATATTTGAATCATTGGTTCTCCTTTTTTTTTCCTTTTTTTTTTGGGTGGGGGTGGGGGTGGGGTATGGCAGTGAGGGTTAAGTGACTTGCCCAGGGTCACACAACTACTAAGTGTCAAGTGTCTGAGACCCTATTTGACCTCAGGTCCTCCTGAATTCAGGGCTGGTGCTTTATCCACTGTGCCACCTAGCTGCCCATGAATCATTGGTTCTCAAACGCATGTTTGCTCATTTATTCTTTTTTTTTGGGGGGGGGGTGTGGCAATGAAGGTTAAGTGACTTGCCCAGGATCACACAGCTAGTAAATGTCAAGTGTCTGAGGTTAGATTTGAACTCAGGTCCTCCTGAAACCAAGACTGGTGTTTTATCCACTGTGCCACCTAGCTGCCCATAAATCATTGGTTCTCAAATGCATGTTTATTCGTTTATTCTTTAAGATGCTCATCCCTCCTTGAATAAAGAACACTTGTTGGGTTTTTTTTGTTGGTAAGGTGTCACAGCTGGGAGTTTGAGAAATAGGCCCCTTTCCCCTTTGTTTCCTTTTTCCTTAATGTCCAAGTTTAAAAGGACTTTCAGGGGGCAGAAGGACCTGAGTTCAAAACCAGCCTCAGACACTTGACAGTTACTTAGCTGTGTGACCCTAGGCAAATCACTTAACCTTCATTGCCCTACTTCCCCTCCCAAAAAAAGGACTTTCAGAGGCCAGTTAGACCCTCTTGGACCCCTCTGAAGAATCCCTTCTACAGACCCCAAAATGGCCCCCCAACTTGAAGCCTCTGGAAGTCATTCACTTTGCTTTGGGGTACCTCTTTTTAGAAGTCCTCCAAAAATAGAGCCAGTGTTTCCACCGGTTACACCCAGCCCTTCAAAAAGTGGAAGACCTTTGTTAAATGCCCTGTAAATCTCACCCAGGATGAACATCCCCTTTCCTTTCATTGATCCTGTGGCATAGACGCGACACCCTCCAGCGTCCTCATTTCACCGCAATACTGCCCTGCTTGATAAACAGGGTCCATTCTAAAATGACTTGAGCACCCGCGCTCACTCCAGAGGCGGCTCGCACAAAACCGGGTCCGGGGGAACCATCCTCGCTTCTGTATCGTGGGCAGCGGGGCTTCCATGGTGGGGAGGCCCCGGGGCTGAGGTCTCGGGCACTAAAGAACTGAAATCTTTACTGAAACACAGAAATAGCCGATGCACTTCCAAGAGACAAGCAGGCCAGCAGCCGTTCTCCTTCTGTATTGTGGCTTTTACAAATAGATGTTGCATGAAAGTATGGGACAAGAACAGAAGTCACAAAGCATCTCCCCTCCAATGACTACGGGGCCATTAGCTCCGGGACTACATTTCCCAGAATCCTTGCAGATGGGCACATCCGGGCTCCCATAGTCTGTCCCAGAGAATCCCATTCTCCTTGGCCCTGGATGGGGTCGCTGAGATCTCTGGGAAAACAAAAATGTGAGACTCCATGCTCTGGAGGATTCTGGGACTCGTAGTCCGTTGGTGGGCTTTCGCGCAGGCGCAGTGTCACGGGGGCAAGGCGGAGGTGGGGTTGGGTTGGGGGGGGTTGGCCGTGGTCTTTGTCTGCTCTGATCGCCAGCAGCTGAGGTGACTTCGGCCCCCGCCGGGTGCCCGGCAGGGATGGGGGGTCCTTCCCCTCTCCTCCTCTGGCCCACCCCAGGCTCTGACCCTGAACCCCACGGTCCTGTGGCCGCAGCCGGGCCTAGGGAAGGGGACGAAGAACTGCAGCACCCCCTCCCCACTTACTGACCATCTGCCTTCTCTTCCTCCTCCTCCCCAACTATCTTTTCCCTTTCCCTAATTCATCCTCCCTCTCCCCAATTCATCTTCCCCAATTCATCTTCCCCAATTCAACCTCCCCCTCCCCAATTCATCCTCCTCCTCCCCAATTTATCCTCTCCGAGCTATCATTTTCCTCCCCCAACCTCCCCCTCCCCCATTTTCCTCTCCTCCCATTCCCCCATCTCTTCCTCTTCCTCGCCCATTTTTCCTCCCCTTACTCGTCTCTCTCTGTCACTCTCTACTCCCACACTCCACCCCACCCCCCAAGCACATATGGAAGCCCTGGTGTTTGTGTCTGAGTAGCCACTTGTGTGTCTGTGCCCTACAGGTGTATGCAGCGGCAGTGTGACTAAGAAAGGGAGCCGGGTGTGAGGCGCCACCCAGGTCCTTCTGATTGTGGGGGAAGGACCCAAGCTGGGGCAGTCCGTGTGTGTGTAACTGTGTGTGTTATGTGAAGTCTTTCCTGTTAAACATGTGCACGTGTGTCTTTGTGTACGACACCATAGATGTAGGAGCTCCGTGGATCCCCCAAGAGGTCATTGCCACCTGCCTGGTGCCCACCTGCTGGGCCCTTTGTACCTTACAGGGTTTCAGCAGGGCTCGGGAGCAGATCTGGATGATCGAGGCTGCTGCACCCTTCCATCTCTGATCTGAAGAGCCAAGGCTCTGCCAACCAGAGAAACACCCCACCCCAGCTTGGGTGATGGCCACCCCTCTGTCCCTCCAGGTCCCAGCTCCCCCAGAACAAGTTGGGCTCCTGAGTCTGAAGGTGGAGGAAGATGATGCCAGGCCTCAAGGATCCCTCCAAGGAAGGGACCCAGCTGGCCCTGGGACCTCTTGCCAGGTCAAGACAAAGCCCAGAGATCCACATGACGGAGGGGGGAGTGGGTCAGAGCAATCCTCGACTACCTTGCCTAGGACGATGGGGACCTACTGGAGGCCACAGCACCCAGAGCACAAGCATTTGACCCAGACTCTTGAGAAGAAAGGTGAGACTGACAGAAGAATCAGGGAAGTGGGTGGGGGGTTTGGGGGTGGATGAATAGGTGTTGGTCTTGGGAAGGTAATGAGTTACTAGTGTTGGACTTGGGAAGACCTGGGTTCAGATCCCACCTCCAAATTCCACTTAACTTTTCAGCATCCCACTCCCACTCCCAGACAACTTTCCAAGACAGGAATCCTTAACCATTTTTGTGTCCTAGACCCCTTTGGCCGCAGTCTGGTGAAGCCTATGGACCCCTTCTCCGAATCACTGTTTTAAATGCATAAAGCAAAGTACAGAGAATAACAAAGCAAACCAGTTGTATTGAAATACAGTTATCAAGGGGCAGCTAGGTGATACAGTGGATAAAGCACCAGCCCTGGATTCAGGAGGACCTGAGTTCAAATCTGGCCTCAGACACTTGACACTTACTAGCTGTGTGACCCTGGGCAAGTCACTTAACCCCCATTGCCCCACCCAAAAAAAAAAAATACAGTTATCAAAATGTAAAGAAAAAGAGTTAAGGGCCCCCAGATTTAGAGGCTAAACTCTAAGACTCTAAATTACTGATGAAGCAAAGATCTTCTTCTTCAAGCTGATGAAATCACAGTTCTCAACCAGAACAGAAAAGGGCCCCCCACCTCACCATGTAGTGTTGAGGCTCAAGGGAGATCGTGTGTGAGCAGTGTTTTGCAAACTTTTAAAAAGAATCCATTGGTGTCAGTAGTTATTGGAAAGGGTAGGGGAGCCTGGTGCCATTGCATGTGGTCCTTCCAGAGCCACCATGGGCAGTGATGTACCCCCCCCAAAAAAATACTTTATTGGGGAGAACATCTTCCATTGAGATGATAACTAGACACCTGGTGGTATAGTGCATAGAACACTGGGCCTGGATTCAAGAAGACCTGAGTTCAAATCCACAGCACCCTGATACTGGCCTGCTGTATGACCCTGAGCAAGTCACTTAACCTCTGCCTCAGTTTCCTCATCTGTAGAAGGGAGATAATCTTGGCATCTACCTTCTAGTGTTGTTGGAAGGATCACATGATCTTTGAATTTGACTTTTCACATATGCCATCCGTGGTCTTACTTGGTTCTTCTTGGAGTCCTGTGAGGCAAGTAAAGCAGACGTGGTTATTTCCATTTTATAAACAAGGAAACTGAGTAAATGCCATGAAGTTTCAAGGCCAGGTCCTATTGGAGACAGGAAAGGAACCTGGGGCTCCTGAGCTTCCTTGCCTTTTCTGTTCCAAGGCCCCTCTCATAATGAAGGTGATCTTTTCACATCTTTTGAGTTAGGAGGATGAAGAGAGATGTCTTTTCCTTATTAAATATGGTGGCATTGAACACCCTTCACACCACCAGACAGCCTTGGAGACAGAGCGTCAAATTCCCTTTGTGTGTCCTGACTTTCAGAGGCGACCTCCTTTCATTCCCTTAGAAAGGAGATCAGGGCCCCCTGGGTGACACCTATTACCAATCTCTTTTCTCCTTTGTGGCTCTGGTGGCTCCTGGGGTCAGACCTTAGAAACCAAAGAGGCCTCAGACCCAGCCTCTGAGTGGTAGTCGTCTAGCCCCTGCTGAAGTACTTCTAATGAAGAGGAACTCCCTAGGTTGTAATACTTCCTCTTCCCTTGTTGGCCCTCTCTGATCATTGACCCCACATCGACCTTCCTGTCCCTTTTCCTGGAGCCAGCCAGAATACCTGTGGCTTCCTCCTCCAAGTATCCAGTGACATCCCCCAGCCTTCCCTTCTCCAGACCATACCTATCCAGTTGAGAATCATGGATGTTTAGAGTTGGAAGGGACCCTTTTGGATCATCTAGTCTAACCACATTGCTTAAAGGAACGGTAAATGGAGATCCAAAGAGGTCCAGAGTCAGGTCTCTGGCTTGTCATCACTGCCCCTTAGTTCTCAAAACCATTCTTTCTAACCATACTGTGTATCCTAGACCCCGTCCCTTTGTCTCTCCTCTGCAGTCTCTGCTTTGGCGGTATCTAAAGCTCAATGAAGTTGTCCAGATCTATCAGCTATGGTGGAGGACACTGGTACTGCTGCCTCTTGGCCAGGATGCCCATGTTCCTGTTATCCCAGTCACACAGTCCATGCTTGCATAGTCCCACCTACCACTCCCCCTCACTGGGGCTATTATTGAGTCACATCCACACAAACCATAGTAAAAAGATATCTCTGTGGTTTTAAAAAATGAACTCCAGAGTTTATTCTTTAGCGTTATTATGTTCGAGAGTCTTGGCATCTACCGCTGTGGAGTTTCGTCTCGTTGGTTTGGGTCCATCATTCCATTCAATTGGGATCTTAATTCAGCTTACAAATACGTTTACTACTCCTTTCACCTTGGTGTCAGACACACATTTTCGGGGGCAGCTAGGTGGCACAGTGGATAGAGCACCGGCCCTGGATTCAGGAGGACCTGAGTTCAAATCTGGCCTCAGACACTTAACACTAGCTGTGTGACCCTGGGCAAGTCACTTAACCCCAATTGCCTCACAAAAAAAAAAAAAAAAGATAAGGGACTGGCGAAGACACACGTTTTCCAAGCATGGCTTTCCTGTCTCCATTCAAGACCATTACTAAGAAATATTGATGAGAAGAGAGCCAAGGGTAGGACCCTATTGGGTACATACCCGAGATTCCAGGTTGCCACCCGCTATCAAGCCTTTGTCTCTGGGGACACTGGTTCACAGAGTCACGAATCGGTCCCTTTGAGTCATTCATCCCTCATTTGTCCATCTTTGTCAGCTCTTATGGTCTGGGGCCAGCCCTCAATTTTCCTGTTTAGTCACCATCTCTAAAAAAGGAAGGTGACGTTTTCTTGCCTCAGCTTACACTCAGCGAAGCTGTTCCTGGCTCCTTGTGAATTGTGCTTTTGTTTTCTTTGGGCTCATCCTGATCTGCCTCATGATCTGGCCTCGAGTTATGCTGATGATTAAAATCAAGCTTCTTAGTCTCAAGTCCCACAATCCTTCTCTTCCACTTTTGTGTTTGAAAATCAGTCTCTGGTCTCCTGGCTTTTGCCTTCATTCTTTCCTAAAGATTGTCAGTTGTTCCTGTGAGTCCATCTGCAGCTGCTTCCAGGATCCCGGCAGGGGGTTTGTCAGGATTCGAAGGGCCGACGTCCTCCTAAAACTCTGACAGGCTCCTTGCCATCTTGCTCTCAAATTCCTACTGAATCGTGTGTGTTTTGCGTTTTCTCAATTGATCTGTTCTTTTTCGTACAGAAGACAGGAGCCAAAGAGGAGTTTATGAGTCATGGACTTCCCTTCATCTCTGCACATAGGATCTGCCAGACTCAGAGGACCGTTCCGTCCATGTCCTTGCTCTGAACATGCTTCCAATGTCTTTTTTTTTTTTTTTTTGGTGAGGCGATTGGGGTTAAGTGACTTACCCAGGGTCACACAGCTAGTAAGTGTCATGGGTCTGATGCTGGATTTGAACTCAGGTCCTCCTGAATCCAGGAGCAGTGCTCTATCCACTGTGCCACCTAGCTGCCCCCAGTGTCCTTTTCATGGTCTCCAACATTTCCTCCAGGCCTAGGCTCCCATTTGGATTCACATCCCCAGCTATTTAATAGTAATTATGCCCTGGCCCTTCATCAAGCTTTATGGGGAGCTTCACACACAGCATCCTCCCATCTCTGTGTCTCCTTCCTTCTGAGGAAGACAATCCTAGATGCTCAGAGGACCACAGACTGAGAGGAGGTGGGCCCCTTAGAGCCCCTCCTTTGAGAACTGAGTCAGCTGGGATGCACAGACAGGAGGTGACTCACCCAAGATGCCAGTTGGCATCAGGTGCCTCCTGTGCTCAAGGTTTGGGTCCAAAGAAGGAGATGGAGGACTTCCGGGCCCTCACACTCTAACAGTTCTTCCAGGGGTTGCCCAGAGAGCAGGAGATCCCCTTCAGTCAGTCAGCACAAGCATTTAAATGCCAGGCACTGTGCTAGGCACTACAGGGGACAGTATAAGTGAGGAACACTATGAAAATGAGAAAAGCCCTACCCTCAGGGAGGTTCTATTCTACAGTGTTTTGCTTCTGTTACTGCTTGGAGCAGCAGATAGAACGCCAGGCCTGGAGTCAGGAAGACTCACCTTCCTGAGTTCAAATCTGGCCTGAGACAGTTTCTTTTTTTTTTTTTTTCTTTTGGTGAGGCAATTGGGGTTAAGTGACTTGCCTAGGGTCACACAGCTAGTAAGTATTAAGTGTCTGAGGCCAGATTTGAACTCAGGTCCTCCTGACTCCAGGGCCAGTGCTCTATCCACTGCACCATTTAGCTGCCCCCTCAGACAGTTTCTAATTGTGTAACCCTGAGCAAGCCACAAAACCCTGCTTGCCTGAGTTTCCTCATCTGTAAAACAAGCTGGAGAAGGAAATGGCAAAAACCACTCCAGTGTCTTTGCCAAGAAAACCCCAGATGGTGTCACAGAGTCAGAAAACTGAAAAATGACTGAACCAACAACATTGCTTTGGTCCCCATTGGGAAATTTCCCTTTGCTAGCTCAGAGAGCTGTTAATTAATCAATAAATATTTATTAAGTACCTAACTACGTGCCAGGTATTATGTGCTGCCGCAGACACAGCATATCCTTTCTTTTCCTTTATTGTTGCCCAGATGCGCTCTATGGATTTCCTACAGGTAAAAACCTTGAGCTAGTAGCTTATGTCAAAGATCACTGAGAGCTTGCTGTGCTCAGGGGTGACCTTTCTCTTCCTGAAGGTGTTGGGGATTTCTGTGCCGATGTGCAGGGGCAGCAAGACTGGTCTCCATGCTTGTTTCTGTCTCCCCAGCTCTGCTTTCCCAGGATTCTCCACTTCCTACGGAGGGGAGCACGGAGGAAGAGGGATTGGCTGCTGGGCGGCCCACAGCCGGCTCTCAGGTGAGGTGGGTTTTTTTCTCCTCGTCTGAGATACCAGCAGGTGCACTCGAGTCTCTTTCTTGTGCCCAAGCTCCTCTGCCTGGCAGTCCTCACCCATGCGGAGACCAGGGCCTGTAGCCCTCGTCCTTAGGACACAGGGTCTTCCTAATGGAGAATGGATTCTCTAGGCAATCTTGTGCATTCAGCATTCGCTCACATATCCCTCAAGTGTTGTTGTGGCCTCTCAAAAAGGCAGCATGGTCCAGTGGGAAGAGCCTTTGGAGTCTGAGGACCTTAGTTCAAATTCTGACTTTGCTACTTAGTTCCTTTGCAACCCCGGGATTAATCTTAACTTCTCTGGCCCTCTCAGAGGGGAGAGGGTTGGTGCTGAACCAGCTGACCTCTCAAGTGCCTGCCCACTCTTTATCTATGATACTAAATCTGTTCTGGGTGCTGTGGGTGTACAAGATAATGAAAAATCAGCCAACTTTTCTTGGCTGCCTGGGCCTTTGCTAGGCACCAAGATAGTCCCTGCCCTCCGGGACAGTTGAGCACGGAGCACTGTCCCTTTCCTCAAGGGATGAGATCTCTTTTGGGGACTGAACATGACATACGTAATTAATGCAAGGAAGCACATTTATGTCACACGTATGCAAGACTTTGATGCTGAATGAGTTCTGTCCTCACCACTGCCCTGTAAAGAGGGCAGCACAAATAACATTATCCTCACTGAGGCTCAGGGAGGGAGGGCCTTGCACATGATCGAAGAATGATGAAATCTTAAATGTTGTAATTAGGGAAATCACAGGGCCTTCCACTCTGAACCACTTTCCATTAGACTGTGAGCTTCTTGAGGGTGGGCACCCTCTTTTGCCTTTCTATGCATCCCTATCATTTAGCACAGTGCCTAGCACATAGTAAGCATTTGTCATTATTTATTCACCTTTGACTGTGTCTAACTCTTCATGACCCCATTTGGAGGAGTTTTATTTTTCAGATAAGGAAACTGAGGCAAAAAAGGGTAAAGTGACTTGCTCAGGGTCACACAGCTAGTAAATGTCTGAGGCCAGATTTGAACTTGGATGTTCCTGACTCCAGGCTAGCACTCTGTCCACTTCACTACCCAGCTGCCAGCAGATATTTAATAAATTTTATTAACTGGATTTTGGACTGACTTTTTCTGACCAGAAGTCCCTTCGGTGACATCCCCAACCAGGGGTTATTTGTTTTTTCTTGAAAACCTCTGGAGAAGGGGAACATTTGGCACCTCTTCCCCAGCCTACTCCATTTGGGGACAGGCCTAATCTTTGGGGAGTTCTTCTTTAGGTCAAGCCTAAATCTTCAGCTCACCATTTATTCTCCAGAGCACAGAGGAGCCTCATGGAAGACAGTAGTTATCCCTCCCACATTTTAAAAAAATTAAATTCCATCAAAATCTTTCTAATTTTGCCTCCAAGATTTCAGTCTTGAGGGCTCCCTGTCTGTCTCCCATACAGCTGCCTTTGATGCCTGCCCTCACACCACCCCTCAGCCTTCTCTTCAGGCTAAATGTCACCCATTTCCCCATCGAAGTCTGGCAGGCCCTGCTATCCAGGCCTCTTGCCATCCCTCTGGGATGTTTTCACCTCACCTTGGTCTTCCTCTGGATGTGGGCAGAGGAGGGCAGAGGGCAAAGGTACTATGGACTGTAGTGCCTCCCTCTTGGACACAGGGTATCCCTTGATGCAGTATGTATGGGGCAGCATTGGCTCATTGGCTGCCATATTGGATCGTGGTCAACCTGCAGTGCTTTTCAGATAACTGTTGTCTTGCCACACCTTCCTTCTGTACTTTTGGAAGTTGATTGTTTGAACCCAATTGTAAGACTTTACATTTATCCCTCTTACGTTTTTTAAAATTAAGTTCTACCAGAATCCACTTTGGTCTTCAGGATTTCGTTACAAGAGCTTCATGCTCTTCTCAGGCATTTAGCATCTATCATTTAACCAAACTCTTTGAAACCTGATTTCCCCACATCTAGCGAGAACATTGTGCCATACCCAGCTCTCCTCTCCTCTCTAAGGCAGAACTCTGTGGTGTAGGGATCTCTGCCTCCAAGATTTTGCAGCTACCAAGTGTCAGTTGGGATTCAAACCCGTGCCTCCTGACTGAATTCTCTGCTCTTGCTATGCTGCACTACCATACTCCAGTACTACCCAGTTACAGGTGGTATAAGAATTCTAGAAGGGTCAGCTCACTGTGGGCCTGGCATGTTGAAGGCAGGAAGGAGGAAGGCAGGATTAGTAGGGAGAAGAGGGATGAGGTCTCCAGCTATGGAGAAATACAGAGCAAAGGTTCAGGAAGGAAAGAGAGAGGAGAGTGGCCCAGGAAGACGTCTGGCCTTCATGTATGTGGAATCCTCAGTTCTCTGGATCTGGGAGTTGTTTAATGCATTAGAGGACCCAAGGGGGAACTCCTTATTCAGGAATATAGAGGCAGTGCTGGGGGGGCCTCTCCAGGCTGGACTTGTTCTGCATGAACTGTCTGTAGTGTGCACGCTCCTTGGGCCGCCAGGCGGGTCCCCATCATCCTAACATCAGTCTGTTTGCTTAGCTTTTCCCCTGGCCAGTCATGGCCTAGCCCTGGCCTAGGCTTTAAGCCCTTCTCAGGCCTCACCTCTCACGGTCCTTTGTAGCGCTTTGGTCTTCATCCCCCTCTGATCCTTGTTGTCTGAACCCACAAACTTTAAAACCCTGGAGGAGAAACTATGAACACCCCACTCTGTTACCACCTGATGATTCTGCAGTTTGGCGTTGGAAATGAAGTCTTTTTGAAGTGCCTGCTGTGTGACTGCCCCGTGCTAGACAATGTGGGAGGCATGAAATAAGTATGTGACTCACTTACCGCCCTCGGTTCAGTTTCACAAACATTACCAAGTGACTCCTGTGTGCCAGGCCCTGGAAGTACAAAACCAGCAGTGAAACAGGGCCTACCCCCTGCCCCGGAGCTTATGTCCTGTTGGGACAAATAGCATGTACACAGATAAAGAAATACAAAACATGTCACCCGTGGCCCAGCCTCCTCGTCACCAGACTTAACCAGGTCCAGTCTTTGGGTGCAGCCCCCACAAAATCATCTTTCTGATTTGTTTTGCCCCTACCCAGAGTTCCCTGGGAAATTAGCATATGTAGATAAGAAGAATCACAGATCTCATACAAGTACATGTGGTAATAAGGCATATTAGTTACAGGACAACCTTTATTTTACTCCACAGAAAACATATAAAAGACTCATATGATCACCCCTTCTAGACCTTACCTCATCTTCTCCCACTGTCCCCTGCTTAGTTCCCTAGACTCATGATGCCAACCTGTGGTTTGGACCCCCCTTGGAAAATAAACCAGTCTGGGGTTTGCTGGAGAGGTGAGTCCCACTCTTAGCCTAGGAATGGGGACCAGCTTCTAGCCTTCTCTGGTCTTGTAGCTGTGCACTTCCCAAGGCGAAGGACTATGTTTGGCACAACAGGAGGCACGTGGCAGGTGCTCAATAAAGCCCTGAATGATGTCAGAACCATTTCTTCTGTGCCCTGATCCCTGTCACTGCCCTCCCCCAAGGGCGGATGGGGGGATGGTCCCTGGGCAAGCCGGCATGCATGTGATGTTTCAGGAGCCAGTGACGTTCAAGGATGTGGCCGTGGACTTCAGTCAGGACGAATGGGGGCACCTGGACACTGCCCAGAGGGACCTCTACAGGGTCGTGATGCTAGAGAATTACAGGAACCTGGTCTCACTAGGTAAGGACGGTTTCCTCTGAGGCTCAGAATCTGCCTTTAGGGCACCTTGATCACCTTGATTATTGTTAACTATGGGCCTTCTGGAGATTATCTCTGTCCTTGGTATTGGGGTTCCAGGGCTATATTTTCCCAGTCCATTTGTGGCCCATCCATGAAGTATTTCTACTTCTGTTCCCAAGAAAAAGCCTTGTGCTTTGTAGAATTAGAACTGGCCAGATTAACTGGGCTGACCAGTAGACTATCTCCTCAGTATTCTCTTTCCCCGGGGTCCTTCCCAGTGAGGAGGCGTTTTCAAGGAGCAAACATCCTGCTTGGACAAACGAGCTCTTTGTCTCTGAACCCAGACAGTCTTCCAAGGAGCACAGAGGTGCCCCTCTCCACCCCAACCCCTGTAGCTCCTTTGTCTCACCCCTCAGGCAATGTCCTCTCTTCCTCAGGGCCAGGGAGGGGGCTGACACTGAGCCCTCCCCTGACTCCCTTTCCTCTGAGCGTAAGCAGACACATCCCATTTCTCTTCCCATGAGCAGGGCTGGTCCAAGCCCAGCCTGAAATGGTCTCTCACCTGGAACGAGGGGACGAGCCATGGAGGCTGGAAGACCTCAGAGGCACCCGTCCAGGTGAGTAAGTGAAAAATCCAGGGAGATGGTCAGTACTGAGATAGCAGCTTGTCAGGGAGGGTCTGCACCTTAAAGGGCTGGAGGGGTGGGGGGGACTCTGCTCAGGGTCCCTGAGCCCTGGTATGAGTGTAGTCATGGGCTGAAGTGAACATAAAGGTATCTTTATCTCCTCTTCTGTCCTCTCATTCCTTAGGCTCATCTCTCCCCCTCAACATCCCCCCTCTTCAGCAACTTCCTCATGTACCTGGACCACACTCCCACAGCCATCATTCCCCAAACCGGACAAGTCAGGCTCTTGTCACAGATTCACCCTCTCTGCCATTAACATCACAGCTTCCCCCATTTTAAAAAATAAAACAGACTCGGTTACCTCTTTTTCCTTCTTCCTTCTGTCTAACCATGGGAATGGATTCCTGTACTCCCTGCCTCCCAGACCCCTTTCCTAATACCCTGCCTCAGCCTGGTCTCCATCTTCACCGCTTTGTTGAAACTGTTGTGGCGAGTAAAACTATATGTGATTGCCCTATAATTGTCCCAAGTGTTAGGGAATTTAGCTAGGATTTATAATATATTTGTTACTTAGAAATTAGAGGCTACTGTACCCATTTGGGGCATTAAGCATTTATTAAAGCATATTAAATATTAGTAAAGAGCATGCACATGGCTCTGAAAGATAGGGAAGAGAAGAGAGAGAAAAGAGAAAACGGGGATCCCTAGTGGTCTGCGTCTGCTCTCACCAAGTTCTCGGGCCCAAGAGAGAGCTCAGCAAACATAAGCTCTCTGAGGGAAGCCAGAGAGGCGGCCCTCACACACTGCTTAAAGCTAATTGGCTAGCATCATACAAATCTATTGGTCGTGCTGATGTCAGAGCCCAGAGAACAGATCCTCTTGTGGAAACAGGGCTTTCAGGTGGGTGTGGTTTTAAATGAGGTAACTTCCAGACTCTGGGCTGGCCTTAAGAAAGGTCAGTCCAGGCTTTCTCAGAGGAGGCCTCTGGGAGTCCCAAAACCCCATTATTTTCTCACACTGTTCTTGTCAAGGTGATCCTTGTCAGGCCTGCCCAGACCTCTCAGTTTTTGTCCTCCTGGACACTTGATAATATTGGGCTGGTCCTCTCTTCTCCACTGGCCTGTGTAACACTCAATCTGCTGGGCCTCTTTCTGCTACTCTCCATCGGTACATTTGAATTCAAGGTGTTGACCCTATGGAGGCCATTCCTGACCTTGTAGTTACTATTCCTGGATCTACATTGGGGTCCCCTGGATTCAGGCAGGAGAGGCCTTTCCCCAGGTGAGACCTGAGAGAAGAGACACAGACTGTTGTGTCTATACAAGCTTCTGTGTTGTAATGAAGTGAGTTTTATTTTTGTTATTTTTTTATCGTAACAAATACTGAAATAAACTGAGGAATAGATTCCTGAAGAGAACTGTAACTTTAGATTGCACACAAATGTTGAAGTAGACATTTGCAACAATATTGTTCTATACACACATATAAACTTTAATCACATAATAACAAGAACAGCTGATTTACTCTCTGTCCCCATCCCAGCTCTTCCATCTTTACTTTTTTTTGTACAATAGTTCTTCATAGCTTGTGGCTGTGTGTTTTTTTTTAAGTTGTAGTAAATATTTAGTTCTTTTCATTCATTCTTTCTTTGCTCAGCCTCATTTTGTCTTTTCTGGTTTCTCTATATATATTCATATGTGTCATTTTAATAGTATAAGAATATCCCATCATAGTAGTGTATTTAGTCTAGCATTGCCTAACTATTCAATATACAGGTTATGTCCAGGGTTGTCCTATTACAAGAAAAGCAGCTAAGAATATTTTTATAGAGATGGAGGTGTTTCCTTTTAATATCATTTTCATGACTCAGTGCTTGTTGTGGGATCATGGGCAAAAGGTGAAGTATGTCTTATAAGCCTTATTGCATATTGTCACGTTATCTTCCAAAACAATTACACTGATTATCCAAGTCCATCAGGAGCCCATGTAATTAGTGTACCTATTTCCCTCTGTGGAGAATAAAATTATTTGTGGGCGCCCTATTTCTGTCCCAAGTTTAGGGAAAATTAGCTGGGATTCTAATACTTTGCTACTTAGAAATTAGAGGTTACTGCACCAGTTTGGGGAGCATTAAGCATTTATTAAAACATTAAATATTAGTAAAGAGAGCACACATGGCTCTGAAAGATAAGAAAGCCTAGCTAGGATCTAGGGGGGGAGAGAGAAAATGGTCCCGCCTGCTCTCTCCAAGTTCCTGGGCCAAGAGAGCGAGTCACTGTGTAAGCTTCCTGCAGCCGGAGGAGAACTCGCTCTTGTACATCGCTCAAAGCTAATTGGCTAGCATCATCTGCATCTCTTGGTTTACTGGATTTGAGGGTAGTCCGGTGCACTAAGAGCCCATGCCGGAGCATAGAGCTCTCCAAGGGGAAAAACCTTCAGGTAGGTGTAGTTGTAACCTCTGTTCAGAGTCCAAGGCCCCACTTGGCTAACTCTGGGCCAGTCTTAAAAGGTCGGGCAATTAGGCCCTCAAGTGAGGGGGTCTCTGGGAGCCCCAAAACCCCATTATTTTCTCACGCCTCCAGTCCCACCAACATTGAGTTTTATTATTTTGACTATCTCTGCCAATTTGATGAGCATGGTGGTAACTCGAAGCGGTTCTAATTTATATTTCTTTACTATAGAGATTTTACCATTTCAAGTGATTGTTGATTTACATTTCTTCTTTCGAGAATTGTCTGTTCATACCCTTGAACTATTTGTCTAGTTGAATGAACATTCATTGCTCTTGAAAGTTTGTATCCATTCCTTATAGATTCTGGATGTCAGGTTTTTATCATAAATCTTTTTCTTTTTCTTTTTTTTTTAAGTGAGGCAACTGGGGTTAAGTGACTTGCCCAGGGTCACACAGCTAGTAAGTGTTAAGTGTCTGAGACCGGATTTGAACTCAGGTCCTCCTGAATCCAGGGCCGGTGCTCTATCCACTGCACCACCTAGCTGCCCCTATCATAAATATTTTTGACAAACTTTTTCCCCCACTTTAATTGTTTTGTTTTAAATTTGGCTATATTGCTTTTGTTGTGCAACCTCCTTTAATGGGACTAAATCTCTTTTGTCTCTAATTTCTCCCTTTTGTTTGATGTATAATAATTTTTTTCTTCTCCTTGAGATAAAAAATGTTATTTTTCCCCTTCTATCCATTTATATTTAGATTGTTGACCCATCTGAAATTTAGTATAGTAGTTTGTGTGAGGAGTGGGACTAAACTCATTTTCTGTCATGCCATTTGCTGATTTTTTTCAGCTGTTTGGATTAAATAAAATTTCCCTAGTGTTTAGAATCATCAAACACTAATCTCTTACATTTATTTGTTTTTTTCTGGGTTCTCTTTGGCTTTGTTGAGCTATTTTTAAAAATCCAATACTAGAGAATTTTGTGTAATTACTACTTTAAGGCATGTTTTGAAATCTGGTGGGGCTGTTTCCTTTTTATCAGTTTTTTCTATGGCTCCTCATGATGCTTTTCCCCACTTGATTTTTGCATATAAAGTTTATTAGCTCTGTGCTCTTTATAGTATAGGAAAAAACTCTAAAACTGAGTTAACCACTTCCTAGGATACTAAGGAGTAAAATTTTTAAAAATGCATTCATTTTCTGGATCTCCACTTTGTCCATTCCCCAGGTATGTGCAAGGCACTGTGTCAGCTGCTACTCATAGACAAAAACAACATTGTCCTTGCCCTCAAGAAGCTTACATTTCTTTCTTTTATGGAGAACACTTCAGCTTTTTTACTCAAAGTATTTGCAGACATTGATGGGCTACTCATTCTGCAGGACTGCAGCCTTCTGGGAAGCCAGTCAATGCTAGAAGTCCTCAGGTGGCTTCTTACTGATAACTCCCCTGATTGGGCCATCTTACTCAACTCATCCAGTGCTTTATCATGGGCTTTGGAATAAAAGCTCCATCTTTAATCTCTTTCTTTCTTTTTTTTTTTTTTTTGGCGGGGCAATGAGGGTTAAGTGACTTGCCCAGGGTCACACAGCTAGTAAGTGTCAAGTGTCTGAAGCTGGATTTGAACTCAGGTACTCCTGAATCCAGGGACGGTGCTTTAACCACTGCACTACCTAGCTGCCCTGCCTTTAATTTCAAGGAAGATTTTTCCTACATCTCCTATTCCTTGATCTTTTTTCTTCTAGGTCAGAAACAAGAAAAAAAAAGGAGAAAAGCTAATCCTCCTTTCTTTCCCTGACTGATAAGACCCCTCCACCCCCTGGCCTAGTCATGAAGAAATTACTCCCAAGGCTCCTTCACCCCTTCAGTGCCTCAGTCTCCCTTCCAAGTGAGCATTCCTGGAAGGACCCTGTTAAGGGAGCTTTGTCTGGCTCCCTGACCAAAGCTGGTTTTACTCCTCTGATCACTTAAATGCATTTTGAACAGGAAAGATTGGGTGGTTTTCTGCCTCACCCTTTTAATTCCTTTTTGTCTTCTTCCCTCATTATCCTAATAATGGAGGATAAGGGTCTTCAAGACCCTTTCTTTTGCTCAGTTCACTGGACATTCCACATCCTCAGGAAGTCATTTCAACTCTCTCTTCTGCCTCTGATAATCTTCAGTCCTAACTCCATTTTTTTTCTTGCCTTTAGGATCCTCCCCTTGGGTGACTCATTTAATGCTTCCAAAACCAGGCACAATTCCCCGTTTCTGTCCCTCATTCTAATCTTTTAATCTCCTTGGTAGAAAAGCATGGAATCACGTAACTGCCTTGCCCACAGGCAAGTGACTCCTTGTTGTCTACCAAAGCAAGGCTAAACTATCATACCCATTTTCTCTGGCACCTTATCTTTGCTTTTCTTTTTAATGTTTACCCATTGATTTATTGATTGGCCCTAATGTGGACAAGTAACATGGCCTATAGGAAAGCACACTGAGCTCAAAATCAGAGGACTTGAGTTTAAATATAGCCTCTGCTACTTTCTCTTTTTTTCAACATTTTTTTTTGGCCAGGCAATGAGTGACTTGCCCAGGGTCACACAGCTAGTAAGTGTCAAGTGTCTGAAGCTGGATTTGAACTCAGGTCCTCCTGAATCCAGGGCTGGTGCTCTATCCACTGAGCCACCTAGCTGCCCCCAACATTTATTTTTTAAATAACATTTTGAGTTCCAGATTTTTCTCCCTCCCTCACCTCTCTCCAGACAGCAAGCAATCTAATAGAGGTTACATTTGTGTGATCATGTAAAGCATGTTGCTACACCCTTTCTTGTTTGCAGGCTTATGGCCTACTTTTCCCTTCATCCGTACCTTTATTGGGGCTGTGACTCCTCTTTCCATCTGTTTGGTTTTTTTTTATGCTTTGTATTTTCACATTCCTTTTATTTCTGAATATGGCCCCCCCCCCCTTACCAAGTAAGCCTTCTGGGTTTTTTTGTTTGTTTGTTTGTTTAGTTGGTTTTTGTTTTTTGGGGTTTTTATGGGGCAGTGAGGGATAAATGACTTGTCCAGAGTCACATAGCTAGTATCAAGTGTCTGAGGCTGAATTTGAACTCAGGTCCTCCTGAATCTAGCTGCCCCTTAGCCTTCTGTTTTTAACAAAAGGTAGAAAAGCCAACTGGCCCATCAGCCCTGTCTGACAGTGTGCAACATTACACAAACACATACACACACACACACAGATAGGATCTACTTATGGGGGAGGGAAACCCAAGGACAGGAGGTTCAGGGAAAGTGTCAGTCGAGGTATCTGTTAGAGAAGTGGATAGCTCCTCTTAGATCCCTTCAAGAGAAGGGATGGACACAAAGATGTCAAGGAGGCAGAACTGATTAGATATGAGAGATGAATGGGAGTCAAAGGTGATTCCTGGGTTGTAAACCCAAGTGACTTGCAAGGGTGGGGGCCCCTTACCTAAGATAGGGATGCTTCAGAGGATGGCTGGGGAAATAGAGCTCAGTTTTAGACATGTGGAATCTGAGGTGGCCCCAGGACATCTAGGCATGTCAAGCAGGCAGCTGGAGGTGGGGAGTTGTAGCTCAGAAAAGAGAGGAGGCCTGGGTGTATAGATGTAAACATCATCTGCTTAAGGATGATCATTGAGTCCACTGGAGCTGAGATTGACAAAAAAGTGTAAGATAAAAAAGAAAGAGGAGGGAGCCCAGGGTGGAGCCCTAGGCTGCACGCACTTTGTGTAGGGGACAGGATATGGATGATAAACTGGCAAAAGGAGCAGAGAGGCTATTCTGATGGCCAGGAAGCAAACTATGCCGGACCAGGGTCTGTAACGTCAGATACTGCAGAGAAGTCAAGAAGGCTGAGCACTGAGAAAGAGGCCCATGGCTTGAGGAGTGAAGAAATTTTTGGTGGCATTGCCACTAATGGTTTCCAATAAAGTGGTAGGGAGAGAAGCCAGCTTACAAGGGGTTGGGAGGTGAAAATTTGGAGGCAATGAGTGTACACAGCATTTTCTAGGAGTATGGCTTGGAAAGCAAAGAGAGGTGAGGATCAGTCTGTAGAACCTGAGCAGCACTCTGAAAGGCCATCTCCCCTAAACCCAGCCTGCTCCTCCCACTGATGCATACTCTCATCTTTCACATGATCCCACCATGGCTAAACTCATCCTCCAGTGACCATTCCCACCATTCTTCTCCTGGGCCAAGCTGCCTATGGCCCAGGGCTGCAGGGAGAAAAAAAAGCATGCCCCAGATCTCACAGGGCATATGCATAAATGTGAATCATTAGCTCCCATCTATGGAGCCATTGTCAATCTACAAAGCCTTTCCCTCACAACAACCCTTGGGAGATAGGAATGTTATACTTTATTATCTCCATTTTACAGACTAGAAAACTGACTTGCCCAGGGTCTTACAACTAGTAAGTATTAAGGCTAGATTTGGATGTAGGTCTCCTCTGACTGTTCCCTTTTTGAATTGACACTGACAAGCACTGATTTCATTTTCCCATTCCTGTTGAGGACTTTTGTTTTCTTTCCTAGCTCAGAGAACAGGAAATTTATGTATTCTTTTTTATTCCTTTCAGACTTGGAATGTACGTCTGAGACCAAAATGTCATCTCTAGTGTTGGAAAAAGTTATTAAAGATGGTCCCAGGGACTCAAAATTGGAAGAAACCTGGAAATGTGAGGACAAGTTAAAGGGGCAGCAGAGGAATCTGGAGAAGCAATTAGGGCAGGGGACAGTTACCCACAAGAAAACACACAGTAGGGAGAAAATTTATAAATGTAATGAGTGTGGGAAGACCTTCAGCTGGAGCACATGCCTTACCAAACACCAGAGAATCCATACTGGTGAGAAACCTTTTGAGTGTAATGAATGTGGGAAAGCTTTTAGCCAGAAATCATCCCTGTGTTACCATCAGAGGACTCATACTGGAGAGAAGCCCTATTTGTGCAGTGAATGTGGGAAAGCCTTCAGGTATTATTCAGTCCTTACTCAGCATCAACAAATTCACACTGGAGAGAAGCCTTATGAATGCAGTGTTTGTGGGAAAGCCTTCAGCCAGAATTCCTTCCTCACTCAGCATCAGAGGATTCACACTGGAGAGAAACCCTATAAATGCAGTAACTGTGGGAAAGCCTTCAGCCAAAGGGCCTCCCTGTATTACCACCAGAGAATTCACACAGGGGAGAGACCTTATGTTTGTGGTGAGTGTGGAAAGTCCTTCAGCTACTGCTCAGTCCTTAATCAGCATCAACAAATTCACACTGGAGAGAAGCCTTTCGAGTGCAGTGTCTGTGGGAAAGCCTTCAGCCAGAATTCCTTCCTCACTCAGCATCAGAGGATTCACACCGGAGAGAAACCCTATGAATGCACCGAATGTGGGAAAACCTTCAGGTACTGCTCAGCCTTTATTCAACACCAGAAAACTCATACAGGAGAGAAACCTTACAAATGTAAGGTATGTGGGAAAGCTTTCAGTTACTGTACCTCCCTGTCTCAACATCATCAAACTCACACTGGTAAGAAGCCCTATCAGTGCAATGAATGTGGGAAAGCATTCAGCTACAGCTCATCCCTTACCCACCATTTAAGAACTCACACTGGAGAAAAGCCCTATCGATGCAATGAGTGTGGGAAATCCTTCAGCTATAGCTCATCTCTCACAGAGCATGTCAAAACCCATACTGGAGAGAAGTCTTATGAGTGCAAGGAATGTGGGAAATTCTTCAGGTGGCGTTCATCCCTCATCAAACACAAGACTTCTCACAAGAGAATAACCCTTGGAGTGTAAGGCTTGTTGAGAAAAGCTTAGGCCAAACTCATCTCTTTATCAAATAGCCAAGCACCAAACTCTCACCAGCTGTGGCACCTCTGCCAGCCTCCAGTCTCACATCTCCAATGGCCTTTCAGACATCTCAAACAAGACGTCCAGTAGACATCTGAAATCACTGTGTCCAAAAATGACCTCATCATCTTTACCCTGGACTCTTCCCGCCTCCTACCTTCCCTGTCACTGTAGAGGACAACACCACCCTCCTAGTGCCTCAGGCTTCCAGCCGAGGATGGCTCTTCACTCCCTCTCACCCCTCCCCATATCCAAGCTCTTGCCAAGGCCTCTAATTTTACCTTTTCAGCATCCCTTCTCTCCTCTGACATAGCCACCCGCCTTTTATAAGCCCCCACCACCTCACACCTGGATTATGTCAATAGTCTGGGGGCGGGGGGGAGGCTGCCTGCCTCTAGTCTCTCCCCACTTCAGTCCATCCTCCATACAGCCGCCAAAATGATTTTCCTAAAGTACAGATCAACCGTATCGCCATCCCACTAGGTGAACTCCGGTGGCCTCCAGGAGCAAACACGAAATGTTCTGTTTGGCCGTCAGCGTCGTTCATAACCTAGCTCCCTCCCTCCACCTTTCCAGTCTTCTTGTGCCCTAGTCCCCAACACATTCTCTTCAATCCAGTGACACTGGCCTGCTTGCTGTTCCATGAACAAGACAAAAGATTCTCCATGTCTCAGCTCTTGGCATTCTCTCTAGCTGTCCCCTCTGCCTGGAACACTCTCCCTCTGCTTGGACTACTGACCTCCCTGGCTTCCCACCTAAAATCCCACTTTCTATAGGAAGCCTTTTCCTAGTCCATCTTGATTCCAGTGCCTTCCCTCTGTCAATTGTTTCCTATTTATCTTGTACAAAGCTTGCTTTGTGTATATTTGTTTGCTTGTTGTCTCCCCCCCCCCTTAGATTGTAAGCTCCTTGAGGGCAGGGCCTCTCTTTTGCCTTTTTGTATCCCCAGCCCTTAGCACAGTGCCTGGCACACAGTAGGCATTTAATAGATGTTTCTTTGTTGATTGATTATAAAAGGGTTTTCCCCTTTATTTTTCCTCTTCCCCTTAGACTCCTCCACCAGGAGTCAGTCACATCCTCAAAACTTGTAAGATGCCAAGTCTGTGATGTCAAATAACAGCCACCTGGGGCACTTTCCTGAAGAAATCCGTTGGCTAAAACCACAAACAAGTTTTAAACACACATACAGAATGCTTTTTCAAGCAAAGCAACTAAAGAAATAGCTGGTTGGGACAGTGAACCTGTGAACTTTCTTTGATTCTATCACTAGCCTCAGCTCTCTTCCTGGCCTAACACCCACAACCAGCACATGAGTTTGGTTTAAAAAAAAAAAGGAAGGAAGGAAATCTCACACACACACACATACACACACATGCCCCTACATCTTTAAACTCATCCCAAGCTTATCTTGATTTTAGCATCCTTGCAGCCTGGGTGTTCCTAGGGCTTAGTTCCTTCCTTAGCACTTCCCTTCTCTCTGCTGGCTGTTTTAGAATAGCTGGAGGTGACTCTAGACTCACCATCCCATTACCTGCATGGGCACACTGGACACAGAGCCAGCCTCAGTGTCAAGCAGACCAAGATTCAGGTCCACTTCTGACACTTAACAGGCCATGGTGCCCTAGGAAGTTCACTTCTTTGTGACCCAGAAAATTCTATGAGACTATTGAGTTTCTAAACAGTTGGCAGTCTACATTGGTGGAGGGGTTTTCTTCCTCAAGAGTTTTCTATGCCAGTGAAATCTCATTTCAGGAAAAATTATAGGGGGGAAAAATTAGGGTGATCCTGAAAACAATTTGTTTATTTTGTCATATAAGTAAGAACAAGGAGCCCTGGGAAAGACTAAACCACCCAAGGGCAATTTCAGTGACTATCTCCTTTACCCAGTCTCGAGACCTATCCAGAGAAGCCCTTGCTTAAGTCTGTAGGATCATTGATAATTAGGGTGATTCACAGACATCAATCAGAGCTCCTGCCTTAGTCCCCTCCAGAAATGACCATTATGAGAGCAGTAGGAGTGGGACTTTCCAGCCCAGACTTCAGAGAATGGCTCTGATGGGTAGACGTTGTTGCTGGGTCATGACCCAGTCTTTGTGCGACCATTCAAAGTCTTCTTGGCAAAAACACAGGAGTGGTTTGCCATTTCCTTTTCCCACTCATTTTACAGATAAAGACTTGAGGCAAACAGGGTGAAGTGACTTGCCTAGGATCACACAGCTAGTAAGTGTCTGAAGCTGGATTTGAACGCAAGAAGATGAGTCATTGATTCCAAGATCAGTGCTCTATCTACTGGGCCATCTAGCTATCCTTAAATAATATTTGTAAATAAATAATATTTGATTTCCAATTCTTTGCCATCACAAAGAGAGCTGCTAGAATTATTTTTGTACATGCAGGTCCTTTTCTCTTTTGGGGATATAGATCTAGTAGTGGTATTACTGGGTCTTTCTGTAGAATGGTTGGATCAGTTCACAACTCCACCAACAATAATATTGTAAATAATATTTCAAGGAAAGTTCACAGATTCACTGTCCCAACCAGCTATTTCTTTAGTTGCTTTGCTTGAAAAATATTTGGGTTTGGGGTTTGTTTTTTTGGGTTTTGTTTTTTTATTTTATTTTTCAGTTATATCTGACTCTTCATGATCCTATTTGGAGTTTTCTTGGCAGGGATACTGGAGTGGCTTGTCATATCTTCCTTAAGCTCATTTTACAGATGAGAAAACTGAGGCAGAGTTAAGTGACTTGCCCAGGATCACACAGCTAGTAAATGTCTGAGGCCAGATTTGAACTCAAGAAGAGTTCAAAAAGGGTCAACATTGGGGCAGCTAGGTGGTGCAATGGATAGAGCACCAACCCTGGAGTCAGGAGAACCTGAGTTCAAATTCGGCCTCAGACACTTAACATTTACTAGCTGTGTGACCTCGGGCAAGTCACTTTACCCCAATTGCCTCACCAAAAAAAAAAAAAGGGTCAACATTAAGGGTAAAAAAAACCTTTAGTCACCACCTTCCCCTTTTCCCCATTATAGGTGATAAGAAAACAGAGAGAAAACAGCCACAACATGTGAAGTTACCATGTTTGGCACAATGACCAAACCCCAAGCATGATGAGAAAGAAAAAGGACAGGGAACTTCCCTTGGGCCACAGTTGCCTAAAAGTCTTGGTCCTCAGCGGGAGCACAGGTGTGAGAGGAACGCTAGAAAGACAATCCCCAGGATCATGGCCCTTGTTGTGCCTCAGGCTGGCCAGTCCCCTCTGCTCCTTAAATTGCAGAAGGAAAGAATGGCCCATTCTCAGAGGGAACTCATAGGGCCGATTGGGAAAATTTAGAAAGGGACAATTGGGCTCCCTCTTTCAGAAATAGACTATATCTTGAGGTAGAAAATGCCATGGGAGGGGGCAGCTAGGTGGTGCAGTGGATAAAGTACCAGCCCTGGATTCAGGAGTACCTGAGTTCAAATCCAGCCTCAGACACTTGACACTTACTAGCTGTGTGACCCTGGGCAAGTCACTTAACCCTCTTTGCCCTGCACAAAAAACAAAACAAAACAAAAAGATGCCATGGGAGATCTTCAAGCAAAGGGCAGATAAGCATTGGCTGGACCTGTGGTAGAGGGGACTGGTGCTCCCCGAAGGAGATGATTGGGCAAAAAGACCTCACAGAGTCCCCTCCCATTCTGACATTCTGTGACTTGATGGGGAATTTATATAATACTCCTATGTCTTGGAGGCTGAAAGGATTTGATATGCCCTAAGTGTATCCTTTTCTTCAAGGTCAGGACTATAGAGAGTCCCTTCAACTTGCAATTATTCCTAGGAGCATCCCTGTCCTGCCACCAGACAGAAGGGCAGTTACTGCATTTGCCAACCCTTCAGTTGATCATCACACAATGTTGCTGTTACTGTGTACAATGTTCTCCTGGTTCTGCTCACTTCACTCAGCATCAGTCCACTTAAGTCTTTCCAGGTTTTTTCTGAAATCTGCCTGTTCATCATTTTCTACAGCACAATGGTATTCCATTACATTCATATATCACAACTTGTTAAGCCATTCCCTATTGATAGGCATTCCCTTGATTTCCAATTCTTTGCCACCACAAAGAGAGCTGCTAGAATTATTTTTGTACATGCAGGTCCTTTTCTCTTTTGGGGATATAGATCTAGTAGTGGTATTACTGGGTCAAAGGGTATGCCCAGCCCCATAGCACTTTGGGCATAGTTCCAAATTGTTCTGTAGAATGGTTGGATCAGTTCACAACTCCACCAACAATGCATTTGTGTTCCAATTTTTCCACAGCTCCAACATTTATTATTTTCCTTTTTTGTCATATTAGCGAATCTGATAGGTATGAGGTGGTACCTCAGAGTTGTTTTAAATCAAACCATTTTTTAAAAGAACCACATTCATGGATCTTAGGTTAAGGAGCCTTTCTCAAGGTGTCATTCCCCATTCTTATCTTTGGGAAGGAAGGCCTCTTATCTGCTTTTCCTTTTTCTAAGATTTTTTCTAATCTCTGGCCCAATGGAATCAGAGACAGCTGAGCCTGAAAGGGGAATGATTCCGTTTCATATGATTTATAAAATGGTTGGGGTATCTCACCTCTTTATTTTTATTTAATTTTTTGCGAGGCAATTAAGTAACTTGCCCAGGGTCACATAGCTAGTAAGTGTCAAGTGTCTGAGACCAGATTTGAACTCAGGTCCTCCTGAATCCAGGGCCAGTGCTTTATCCACTGCACTGCCTAGCCACCCCCTCTTTAATTTTTTGAAAACAGGATTACCAGATTGATGGGGCAGCTAGGGGGCGCCATAGAGCACCAAACCTGGAATCAAGAAGACTCCCAAGTTCCAATCTGGCCTCAGACACTTACTAGCTGTGTGACCCTAGGCAAGTCACTTAACCCTGTTTACCTCATCTGTAAAATGAGCTGGAGAAGGAAATTCTGCACAGTGAGGAGTAACTGGGCAGATAGGCACACACAAAACTTTTCTATGATTTAAATATCAGATTCAGGTGTTTATAGCCCCCCCCCCAATAATGCTAAAAGATTAATATTGTACTCTGTGTTTTAGGCACAAGTCTGTCAGAAACAAATTAATTTAACATTAATAACAGGGTCATTTCTGTCTTAGAGATATCTAAATCAGCATCATTCCTCCATGCCCTCTGATATGTCTCTCCCTAAGATAAAAATATGGGGGGGCAGCTAGGTGGTGCAGTGGATAAAGCACTGGCCTTGGATTCAGGAGTACCTGAGTTCAAATCCAGCCTCAGACACTTGACAGTTACTAGCTATGTGACCCTGGGCAAATCACTTAATCCTTATTGCCCTCCAGAAAAAAAAAAGAAAAAGAAAAAAAAAAGATCATATATATATAGGAATCTTAGAGAAGAAAAATCATAGAACGTAAAAATCCAGTTTGGGGTTAACATTCCTGACTAGCTCAGTAACACAATAACCACCATCCCATTGTTTCCTGGACCACTCCCCCCAGAGATCAATGTCTATATCAATAGCCAGAATCTCTTCTGACTAGAAGCGCTCTTCCCTTGAGTGAGCTAATCCTTGGGCTAATCCTTTCTGAAGAAAAGGAAAGTAAGAACTCTTAAAACAAGAGGTTTTCTCTGTGCACAGTCCAGGGTCCACCCTTCATTCCTTTCCTTATGAGAGACCTCTTTGTCCTCCACCTATCACCTACCTTTCCAAGAGACCTTTTTGAGGCATCTGGAAAGGGCTTCCTTCATAAACCAGAAGAAATCTTAATATTTTTGGTTTTTCCAACAAGGAGGTTGTTAATAACCTTCCTCGCTACAAATGTACCCATTCAATCATTTAGATACTTACTGGCTGTTTGGTCACAGACAGATGCCAAATCAAACCCAAATGAAAACAGTCTCCAGTCACCCCCCCACACCCCCCCAGCCCCATATGACTCTGGTGTTTGTGTTCAACAACTTGAGTTGATTTTAACAAGTTAGCAAACAGGAAGGAGACAGACAGACAGACAGACGAGGGGAGAGCCAGGTGGCAGTGAGCGCAAGAGAGATCCCAGCTGAGCAGAAGGCAGCTGCTAGTCCTTGGAACATTCCCAGCCACCACCTTGGCTCCCAGGGGGTCCCAGAGCAGTGACACTATTGCAAAAGTAGGGATGGTGTGGGTCAAGTGTAAGATTTCCCAGTCTCTACCCAAAAGGTGGTGTTTCATGCTGGGGTTCAGGATGCTTCTCTCTCCCCACCCCATGTCATACAAAGCCACTAGACAGGAGAGCAGTTACTGCATCCGCCATCACCCCAGCCCAGGAGCCCAGTTCTCATTTCTGATAGGGGATGTTCAGTCATTCAGTTGTGCCTGGCTCTTTGTGACCCCATGGACCATAGCACACCAGGTCCTTCTGTCCTCCACCATCTCCCAAAGTCTGTCCAAGTTGATGTTCATTGCTTCCATGACACTATCCATCTACCTCATCCTCTGCAGTCTCCTTCTTTTGCCTTCAATTTTTTCCCAAGATCAGGGTCTTTTCCAATGAATCCATCTTCTAATTATGTGGCCAAAGTATGTAAGCTTCAGTTTCAGTATTTGACTTTCCAGTGAACAGCCTGAATTAATTTCTATAAGTATTGACTGATTTGATCTCCTTGCTGTCCAAGGGACTCTCAAAAGTCTCCTCCAGCATCACCATTTGAAAGTATCAATTCTGCTGGTGGGGTGCTCAGCTTTCCTTAAAGTCCCACTCATAGGGGATAGGATCCTACAGAAGTTCATCCCTGACCTCCCACTTCTCTGCAGCATAATCCCTTCTCTATCCCAACCTTTGCTGCAGTGTTCCCAAGTGCTGGTGGCTGATTCACATATTCCAACTGCCCTGGGTGAGACAGCTCTGACTAATGATACCACCAGCCCCTTCCCAAGAAAGTTGTTGGAAGTCTGGATCTCTCTCCAGCCTCAAAGGGGTTTTCATTATGTATTAGGGAGTATCCTAAAGGAATAACTTGCAATTTTAGCCTCTGCATGGGGCTGGACAAGTAAGGATAAGATGAGTTGTCTAGATGAGTTCAAATAAGAAAACAAGCAAAGGCTTCAGGGGACTGGATAGTCATAGAATCTCCAAGTTGGATCTCGGAGGGCAATTGAAGTGGTCCAATGCATAGCTGAATAATAACCTCCCTCTACAGCTTCTGTTTGAAGAATGGGGGGATGGGACAGAGATCACTGTTTTCTGGGACATAGAGTCATCCTTTGGGATAGATGGCTCCAGGTATTAGGAAGTTGGGGCAGCTATGTGGCACAATGGAGAGAGCACCAGGCCTGGAGTCAGGAAGACCTGAGTTCAAATTCAACCTCAGACACTTACTAGTTATATGACCCTGGGCAAGTCACTTCACCCTGTTTGCCTCAGTTTCCTCATCTGTAAAATGAGCTGGAGAAGAAAATGGCCAACCCAAATGGGGTGACAAAGAATTAGACAGAATTGAAACAACTGAACAAAATTGACTTCACTCCACCTCCTAAGCAGTCTTGCACCTTTGCAGGCCACCTGCTTTCTGGACCTCCTCTAGCTTTTGTCTTCTTCATCAGAATATAAACTCCTTGGAAGTAGTAGTCTTGTTTCCTTGTGTTTGAATCCTCAGATTCAACACAGGAAATGTCACATAATAAGCAATCATTTAATAAATCTTTTCTCTATCATCTATATCTCTAAAGTCTAGGACAGTCCTTGACACAGAGTAGGTCCTGAATAAATGCTTCCTAATCTATTGGAGTTTTTTTGTGGTTATTTATTTATTTGTTTGTTTGTTTATTTGTTTTTTTTAGTGAGGCAACTGGGGTTAAGTGACTTGCCCAGGGTCACACAGCTAGTAAGTGTTAAGTGTCTGAGGCCGGATTTGAACTCAGGTCCTCCTGACTCCAGGGCCTGTGCTCTATCCACTGTGCCACCTAGCTGCCTACCTAATCTATTGTTGATTGACTTCCATCACTCCTTTGGTTAAGAATTTATTTTCTAGCCATAGTTGTCTTCTAGTTATTTTATAATGTGACTTTCAGGTCAATATCCCTTAAGAAATTATTTTGTTATATGATGTAAGATGTTTGTTGTTATTGTTGGGTTGTTTTGGTCATATCTGGCTCTCTGTGACCCATTTGGGGTTTTCTTGGCAGAGATATTGGTTTGTCATTTTTCTCTCCAGCTCATTTTACAGATGAGAGACTAAGTCAAACAGGGTTAAGTGACTCACCCTTGGTCATGAAGCTAGTAAGTGTCTGAGGCCAGATTTGAACTCAGGAAGAGGAATCTTTCTAACTCCAAGCCCAGTGCTCTATCCACTTTGCCATTTAGCTGCCTAAGATAAGATATTAGCCTAAACCTAATATCTGCCAAACTCCCTTCCAGTTTTCCTAACAATTCTTTCCAAATAAGAAGTCCTTCCCCTTTATGCCCCTGGGTTTTTCAAACACTAGACCACTATGTTCATTTGTTCCTTCCACCTTGACAGTCTTGCTGGATAATTTGCATGGATTCAGTGCTAGTGGCCAGGGGCATGATGGGAGTTGAAAAGCATCTTTTCACCCCAATTCAAACAGGTGGACCTGAGTGAAGAGCAACTAAGAGAAAAGCAAAAGACAGATGGGGATGAGTGACTTTTCACTGTGTTAGCTCCCCCCCCCAACAATTACAAAAGAGATAAAACATTTGTGGGCTACATGGACTTAAAAAGACATATATCAAATCCAGTCCATATATCAAATGCAGTTCAGTGGAGACTCAGCAGATGGCATCAGTTCAGCAGAGAATCAGAAGAGATCCGGAGGATGGTAATGCAATGGAAAAATTATCCAGGGGATGACAGCTAGAAACCCAGAGAGAGGGACAGAGTGGGACTAGTGACCCTTTGTCCTCTATTCTTGTGACAACAGTGGACTAGGTACATACTTGCTGGGTGTCCCAGATGATGCTTGAAGTGCAATGGCAGCTCACACTTGGCTCCTTGCCCTGTTTTCCCCAAACTACAGAAATGAAGGTTGATAAATTAACCATCAGGGCGGTGTGACATGTAGATTGTCCACCAGGCGGCGCTACACACTGATTATCTCCACCAGATCTTGCTTGTACCTGTTGTTTGCACTGTTTCCCCCATTAGACCATGAGCAACTTGAGAGCAGGGACTTTTTTTTTTTCTTTGTATGCCTGGCATTTAGCACAATATCTGGAACATAGGAAAAGCCCAATAAATACTTCTTGACTTGACTCAAGTGACCCGTCAAGGGGCTTTGTTAGTCTTCAGTGCTTCAAGAGCCTGCAGTATCCCCACTGGCCACCAGAGGGCACTGTGGATACTTTTGTAAACATGGGACCACTCTTTCTGTCTTTTACCTCCTTGGGATATAAGTCCAGGAGAGATTTCTGGGTCAAAGGATATGGACTGTTTAGAGACGTTTCTGGTATAATTCCAAGTTGTTTTATCGAACAGTCAGTCCAATGTATACTAGCTGTGTGTTAAGGTGCCTGTCTTCCTCCATCCCCTTGTGAGATTTAAAATTGACTATAAGAGCATTAAACTCCCCTTTAACTTTTCCCTTATATATCTCCCAGACCAGTAAGAGAAAGAAGCCTCTGGGCTTTAATTAGAGAGGGATTAATTAGCTTTTATTGTTTAGACAACAAACAGGTGATACTGATTAGGGAAATAGGAAAGTAGAAATACAAATGAATAATCTTAGATCTAAACTTAGTCTATATTCTTTTATAAAACTCAACAAATCCCAAAACTGCCTCTCTCAGGCTGAGAACCAGAGTCAAATGCTGCCGCCATTGAGAACCAGAGCCAATCACCACCACGTGCAGCGCCGTCACTGCTAAACTCAGAAGCCAGAGTGTCCACTCCACGCTGAATTTCCGTTCTACCTCTTAGTTTTAAGCTGCCCCCCCCAAGTACCACGTGCTTGGCCACGGTCTCCTCCCCAAAAGGGGCGGTCCTTCAAAAACCGCTTTACCACACCCTCTAACATTGACTATTGCCATCTTTTGTCATATTTGACAGTTTTCTAGGTATGAGGTAAAACTTCAGGGCTGTTTTAATTTGCATTTTCTTATTAGTTGTGCTTCAGAATATTGTTTTTCTACAGATATTGATATTTTGAAAATCTTTCAAAAGCTGTTCATATCCTTTGAATATCTAGCATTTAGCACAGCGCCTGGCACATAGTGCTTAATAAATGCTCTCTCCATCGATGTCTGTCTGTATATGGGGTGTCCTCAAGACTTTGGGGACACCCTGTCTATCCGAGTTTGTCAGTGCAGGTGTGTGCCTGTGAAGAGGGGCCAGTGTGGATCGTGTGTGTGTTTGTGTCCATGTGTGAACCCGGGTGTCAGACTGCAGGGCGTTTGCTCCACCCTTCGTCGAAGGAATGGGGGCGAGGGGGTCGAGGCGTGGATTGGGGAAGAGTCTGTAAGGAGTCACAGGGCAGAAGGAAGCCTCCGCAGAAGCCTCTGGGAAATGGAGTCTTGGGGTAGTAACCGACCCCGAGAGCTTCCCGCCTGGAGGATTCTGGGAATTGTAGTCCCGCAGTCTTTCCTGCGCAGGCGTAGTTGCTTACAGGCCTGAAGGTGAGCTCCTTGTGGGAGCGCGTAAGACTGTGGCGCAGGGCGTGCGCGTCTGTGTGCGCGTGCGCGTGCGCGTGCGTATGTGCGCGTGCTGGCGCGTGGTGAAAAGGGCGGGGGGTGGTGACGCGGGGGTGGGGGTGGAATTGTCCCTGTGGGAGTTTGTGGCCAGGTGCGTTTGTGCCTGTCTCTGTGTGTGCACTCAGTGTGGGTGTGGCCAGCTGAGTGTGAATGCATAAGTGTGTGTGCACGCGCATGGAAAGCCAGAAGGGTGTGAGTGTGTCCCTGCGTGGGCGCCCCCCCCAACCACGACCTGGTGGTCAGAGGGGGCTCCCTCCTCCAGGTGCCCCTCCCTGCCCCGACCTTGTGTCTGTGCGGCTGTCTCTCCCTTCCTCTCCGTCCCCCTCCCCTTTCTCTCCTCTTCTTCCTCCTCTCTCTCTCTCTCTCTCTCTCTCCCTCCCTCCCTCCCTCTCATGTGCCTCTTTCATTCTCTTCCTCTGTCCTCTTTCTCCCTCCCTCCCTCTCTTTCTGTCTATATCTCTTCTTTTCCTCCTTTCTTCCCTTTTTCTCTCCCTCTCTGTCTCTCTCTTATTCTCTTTCCCTCTCGATGTCTCCTCTCTTTCTTTTTTCTCCCCCTCCCCCTTCCTTGTTGCTTGCAGCCATCAGAGGGGCCACCTGACTGACCCCTGACCCCATGGTCAGAACAGATTCAAACCCATTGAATCGAGTCTTGTGGTTTCTCTGGAAATTCCCAGTGGCTGCACCTGGAGCCCTCCATATTGACCAGATCTACCACCACCACCCCTGTCCTCCCTCTCTGGATTTTAGGTTGTTATGCAAAACAGCTTACATAACAGCTTCTCCAGGCTGTGCCTCCCGGGAGATTCCCTCCTGTTTGAAGTTATTTAAAGTACCCCAGTCTTCTGGACCTGCTGGGCATTCCTATACTCTCATGCTGTACTGTGTACCTCGATTAAAGAAAGACCTTTGTTTCTACTTTGGCAGTCCTCTTTATTTCAGGTTGACCCATCCAAGGGGATTCCTGAGGACTCTCCAGGTGGAGCCCAGAGCAGAGCAGTGTTTGTCCATTTTACCTGGGAAGGTGGGGGACTTTTATGAAGCCACAACGTCCAGAGCCCAAGTAAGTAGGCCGTGACCCTGCAATATTTGAACCATCTGCCTGAAAAGAAAAGTGAGACCACAGGAAAAATTGGAGTGAGGGGTGGGAGGAAAGGGATAAGAATCTCCACCACTAAGCTCCTCTCCCGGAGTGTTCTCTTATCACCCCTTTGGAAGCCCATCCTTCTACCAGCTCTTGCCATCCTAGCCTTCATTAAGTGACCTGTGACTGAAGCGCTTCATGTGTCTGTCCCATTTGGGATTTTCTTTGGTCTTTATCTGGAGCCTGGAGGGAAGGCGCTTCTACAAAAACCAAAAAACCCCAGAGACATAGAAGGTTTTTGGTAATATGTGCCAGGCACCAGCAGTGTGTGCACAGAGCTACTCATTCAACCTCTGTGTACTGAATCCCAGGCCCCACCTCTGTCCCTGGGAGCCTGCTATGATCACAAGGTCGGAATGGAGGCCCCCACCAAAGCCCCTGGGACTGGATCGAAAAGGGGTCATCCCTAACTCTGTACGTGTGTCTCTTGCCTTCTTTCTTCTCTCTTAGTTCTGTCTTCTAAAGACTCTGCCCTTTCTCCAAGAGGGAAGATTAGAGAAAGAGGATGAGGGAATGGCAACTAGGCTTCTGACTGCCGGGCCCCAGGTGAGTTGGAGGAAAAGGGGGGTCTTTTTTTACCCAAAGTGTAATCCACATTTCTCCCTTTTATTCTGTAGCATCTATGCCCAGCCCAGACCAGAGAACTGAGACCCAATTTCCCTTTCCCAGGAAACTAGGTCCTGCTTGAAGATGAAATAATACTAATAACTGACATTTCCATAACATTTTAAGGTTTACAAAGTACTTTATGTGAACATTATCTCTGGTTCTCCCCGCAAGGCATAGTGTCTTCTGTAGTGCTGGTAGTCAATGAAGAAGTCTGTTCTTTTTTTTTTTTTTTTTAGTGAGGCAATTGGGGTTAAGTGACTTGCCCAGGGTCACACAGCTAGTAAGTGTCAAGTGTCTGAGGCCGGATTTGAACTCAGGTACTCCTGACTACAGGGCTGGTGCTCCATCCACTATGCCATCTAGCTGCCCCGAAGAAGTCTATTCTTACAGAAATTCTTCCCCTTTATAGATGAAGAGACTCATATTCAGAGAGGCCCACACTAGTAAGTTTCAAAGATGGAATTTGAACCTACACGTCTCTTGACTCCCAAGTTCAGTGCTCGTTCCACCATATTTATGATGCTGTTCCTGGCAGGTGATGACCTCCACAGGAATGGGAGATGATTTTCTCTATTTGCTTTGGGGGCTTCCCCTCCACCCAACATTTATTAATCCATCCTCCTGGTGTTTGTCCAGTGGCTGCCACATGCAGTTGGAGAAGATTCATTTTTCCAAACACTTCCAGGGTTGTCATCTGAAAAACAAGGGGTCAGATTTTTTTTTTCTTTGTGATCCCAGCCTAGGGAATTAGGACCACAGATTTTGACTCAGTATAATCAGAGACTTGGTAAAATTAGCTTCATCCATAATTGTCTCAGCAAAGTAGGAGGGGAAGTCCTCTGCCAAGAGGGAGGGATGTGGTGTAGGAGGCTTGAGGAGAAAAGCAGGTTTGGCACGGCCGATGGAGGGGTTCTGATAAAGTCTGTCAGAGAAGGGCCCCAGTGGGACTTCCTCCAGCATCACTGAGGAGTAGAAAAGGTAGATGGCGGGGCTCAACCAAGCTTGGGGTTTTGTCACGCGTGATGTGATGTGAGCCAGGGGAGTCAAAGGCCATGGATTCCACAGTGAAGTCTGCTTGGCTGGTCATCCTTCCCCCTAAACCCTGCCAGCTGGCACCTGGGGCTCACAGCCCCAGGTCCCTCTCCCCAAATGGTTTGCCAAGTGATGCTGATCCTTGTTCCTCACCATTGGACTCCCTGCCTCTGTCCCTCCCCTCCAATCCATCCTTTATGTCAGTTGTCAAAGTGACATTATGATAGCTTCAGTCTGACCACGACTCCCCATGGGGAAAGGGAACACCTACTGTGTACCAGGCATTGTGCCAGGCTCTTTGCAAGCATCTCATTTGATCACCACAACAACCTTGTGTGTTATCCCCACTTTACAAATGAGGTAACTGAGGTTAATAGACTTGCCCAGAGTCACATGACTAATAAGTGTCTGAGGCTGATTAGATTCCCAGACCCAGGCCAGGGCCTCTGTTTGGTATTGAAAGCCTTTTACCATCTGGCTCCGGTCTGTTACTCCAGATTGATTTTGTGTTTGTCTCCCTCGTGCCCTCTGCTGACTGGTCTTCTTGCTGTGCCCTACATGAGACCCTCATTCTATCTTCTGAGTCTGCCTTTGATTCATGGGAGGAAAGTCATTGGGGAGAATCTAGGGACACGTCAGAGGTCAGGAGCAACATGAGCAGCAGGTGCCCCAGATGACCATTGAGAAACTGACCAATCAGCACCTACAGTGTGCAAGGCACTGGGCATACGAATACAGTGAATGAAACAGTCTCTACCCCCAAGATCTATGGGGTGACTATCGGGTCATTTCTGGGGTGGTGGGAGGCTCTAGCATTGGAGGGAATCGGGAAAGGTCTCATAGGGACAGTAGTTCTTGGGCCTTCCTGGCATGCGGTAAAGCCCCTGGAAAGACCCATTAGTGGGAACTGAAACATTTGGTGTAGGAACAACAAGTTCCTCCTTCTGGCTGGAACATCGAGTGTATTTGTATGGTCATTCTGGGAAGGCTGGCCGGAGGCCCACTGGGAAGACCTTTGATTGCCAAACAGAGGAATTTCCATTTAAGCCTAGAGGAGTGTCTCTTGAGCAGGGGAGTGTGGTGGTCAGCCCAGGGCTGCAGAGGATGACCTGGAGAAGGGAGGGACTTGCCACATCAGAGTCTTTGTTGCTTTGGGACTGGCCTGTGACCCTCTTCAGTTCAGTTCAATAAACATTTGCTTCTTTAAGAAACATCTTTCCTTATAAATGTAACAAACATCAGCAGAAACAAGCAAACTGATTTTAAAAGGGGGTACAATGTTACTCCAAAGCCAAACCAAATGAATTAACAAACACGTAAAGAATGTTCTGGGGCTGATAAACCCACCACACGACCCTGGTAGAATCTCCCTGTGCCTGCTCCCCAAGAACAAATTAAGTCAATGTGTCAGTGGCTGATGGGCCTCACCACTGGGTGAGGTCTCCAGTAATGGACAGACAGGCTGAGAAAGTGCTCCCCAAGTCCACAGCAAATCTGTTCTGGGCTTTGGGGACCACTTCTGCTGTTTAGAGGTGCCTTCATTTACATAGTCGTGATGATAACAGCTGTTGTTTTTTTGGCTCTGTTTGCAGCAGTGGGCATCATTTCATGCGTGTCTTCCCATATTTCTTTGCATTCTTCATACTTGTTATCCCCATGGTACAGTGATATTATTATATTCATATGCTCGGTTTGGGGGTTTTTTTAAGTAAGAAGAAAAATCATCTGCTGAGAGTGGGAAGTGTAATATAATTGATGAAAGATGTGTTCCCTGAGACTCCTTCTGGGATAGCAGATCCAGACAGTGGAGGTGTGTCTTCCAGGGTGATGGGAGCCCATGGTGACAGGCACAGGGACAAGATCACAGGGCCTTCTTCCTCTCAGTTGCCCTGTCCTCCCTGCCCCTTAGCACATCTGCCTGCAGCAGCCGCCCTGCGGAAGCTTCTGTGAAAGCACATCAGGACAGCTGAGAGGGCAGTCCCACCTCTCGACACCTGCTTTTCGGTGCTTCCCCTGACCTGGTCCCCATTACCTGGCTAAGTTCACTCCTCTGCCACTATACAGGGAATTCAGCACAGGGAAAGGGCATGTAGGCTGGAGCTGTGATTGCTCTGGCATAGGAAATTCCCTGGTGAGGACACTCCGACCGTGGTAGGTCTGCAACCTCTCCACCATGTAAGGGCTTGTACAGGGTCATCAGGCAGCCAGTATGTGTCAGAGTTAGGACATTCTGGGTCCGAGGCTGGCCCCCCATCCAGGACACACAGGCAGCTATAGGGACTCCAGATGCTTTAGTGATGAGGAATGCAGATAACCCTAAGAGGGCAGAGCCCTTCTCCTCCTGTCTCCCATCTCTCTTCAGAGCGAGAGGTCAGCAGTCCTGCCTGGAACAAAGCTGCTTCACCCTTGTGTAGACAGTTGTGTAGATGGGCGATTAGAAGCACGCAGCTCCATTCACTGCCTGTGCAAACCTTGTCGATCCTTTAAGTCTCAGGAAAGATGCAGCTTCCGATAAACTTAGACAAAGCAGAACCCTCTTCTCCCTAAGGGAATTTAGCACTTTATCATATGCCCTCGTGGCAGCTAGGTGGCGCAGTGGATAGAGCACCAGCCCTGGATTCAGGAGGACCTGAGTTCAAATTCGGCCTCAGACACTTAACACTTACTAGCTGTGTGACCCTGGGCAAGTCACTTAACCCCAACTGCCCCGCCAAAAAAACCAAAAAATAATAATAATATTTTTTAAATCATATGTCCTCATAGACTGAAGAACCAGCAAGACTGGGACTAATAAGATATAGGGAATGAGGAAGAAAGAATTCAGTGAATACTGGTTACCATGTTTGTGTAAATCAACCTCCTGTTGTCTAGAAGCTCTACTTCAGACTGTCTCGTGCACGGGCTTTCTGGACAACAGTGGTGCTACCCTTGGTTTTTTTGTCATCCATTCATTCATTCATTCCCAAAGAGGACCATGACATCAGGAAGGTGATGTCATGACTTGTACCGAATTAGATTTAATCAAGGGAGGGCTGTGCATGGTCACCAGCCTCACTCTCTCCTCCAGAGCCATCTGGGTAAGGCAATTGGGGTTAAGTGACCTACTCAAGGTCACACAGCTAGTAAGTATCTGAGGTGAGATTTGATCTCAGGTCCTCCTGACTTCAGGGCCAGTGTTCACCCACGGCACCTTGTTGTTACCCTATGGATGGCTCGTAGGGAGGAAGTCCTTTCTGTTGTGTGTCAGAAATCATGTTTGCAAATACACAGGCAGCAGGAAGAAGGTTGCAGATCCTGCTCCCTGGCATGAATGCTCGCTGCTGGGCCAAGTTCAGCTTAAGCCCATTTTGTCTTGACTGAGGCACCCTCCGTCCCACTAAACCAACCCTTGACCCTCAGAGCTTCCAGGAATGCAGAGGCGAGGTCACCCTGTCCTCTGCTCTGCTTACGCCCCATGTGACTCCTTGTTAAACTGGCCCAGAGGAGGGTCCATAGGGTAGTGAGGAGCCTCATTCACACCAAGTGAAAAGTGATGGAAGGAAGTGGGGAAGAGGAGAATTAAGGAAAGCATAATCATGGTTTCCAGGCATCTCGGAGGCTGTCCTGTGAGAGAGGAATCCTTGTTCTGCCTGGGCCAAGGGGCAAAAGCAGGAGCAGTGACTAAATGTCAAGAGAACCGTCCCATAGCGAACTAGGCACTTCTGGTGTAGTAGAGGGCGCCCCCTCATTAATGGCTGTCAAGCAGAGGCCTGCTGACCTCTAGGGGATCCTTGTAAAGACAGGTCAGCCTGAGCAGCCCTCTATTCCTACCACTTCCTCCTTTGTTTTCTTTTCCATCTGGCAGCTCTCTATGCCTGCAGACCTCGAAGTGCTTTAGGGATTGTATCAACGCACTGTTTGGCTGCCAGTTAAAAGATATGCCCCCCCCCAGGGCACTGGATTCAAATCTTGCCACTTATGCTTATGATGCGTCTGACTTCTTGTGCTGGGCCCATTTCCTCGTCTATAAGATAAAGGCAGCAGGATTCTGGTCTTTAAGTAGAGAGCCTATGACTCTGTCACATCAGTCTTGTGTGCTGGAGTCTAGCACAGTGCTAGGCACAGGGCAGCTGCTCAATAAAGACTTGGAGAGTGCTGGATGATGTTGGGCTGGCATTCCTCTGTATGTTGGCCCCTCTGCTCCATGGGGTAGTGGGGGTAGTGGGGGGGTGGTCCCTGGGCAAGCCGGAATGCCCATGATGTTTCAGGAGCCAGTGACATTCAAGGATGTGGCTGTGGACTTCAGCCAGGACGAATGGGGGCTGCTGGACCCTGCCCAGAGGGACCTCTACAGGGTCGTGATGCTGGAGAACTACAGGAACCTGGTGTCACTAGGTAAGGACGGCTTCTTCTAAGACTCAGAGTCAGTCCTTTGGGGCATCTTAGCGCCCCCAGTTGTTAGGTCTGAGGCCTCTGAGGAGCCTCCCTGCCTTGGGGCTCCCCACAGCTCAGCAGAAGGGTAGAGCACTGAAATTCTAGTCAGGGACACCTGGGTCCAAAGCCCACCCCAGACACCCCATGGCCGCTGACTTAGCTTCCTCTTCTGTCGATTGCTCAGGTTCCTGCCAACTCTAAATCTATGCTCCGGTGATCCCGAGAGCCCAGTCCTTTTATGGGAGGTGGTCCTGGTCCCTGGAGTAAGACCTGTACCTCTGGACTTCATCAGAATCGGGCAGCTTTATTGTTCTGCCATTCTGAAGGCCTTCCCTCCACCTCTCTGTTCCCTGGGGTTCTTGCCTGTGAGGGCAAGCTTCCCTCCTGCTGTCAGCAGACACCTTTCCAGGGAGCCCTGTTGTGACCACGCCTGCTCCCCTCCTGCCCTCGTGCTGCCCTACAGGTGTCCTGGCACACCCTCTCTCCCCTGAAGCCCAGGGGACCGAGTTTGGGCTGGCTTTTCATCCCCAGAGAGCAAACAGGCCATCTCGCTTCTCTTCCCATGAACAGGGCTTATCCTTGCCAAGCCTGAAGTTGTCTCCCACCTGGAAGGAAGGGGCGAGCTGTGGAAGCCAGAGAAAGGGGTCCTCGGCTCAGGTGCGTCAGAATTGACCCGGGGTGGGGAGGACTTTGCCAACATTGGTGAGGTCTGTGCAAGAACTAGAGGACCCATCCTGTGCCATAAGTCCGTTCTATATGAAGATCTTGCAATTTAAACTAAGGGCTACACCCCTCTTCTGGAGATGACCTTTCCCCTTAACTCCAGAGACTGTTTATTTCCTCCTGTTCTAGGTCTTCATTCAGCCAACTCTCTGCTCCATCTTTGTCGTCCTTACTCTCTGGGTTCAGTGAACATTTAGTAAAACCCTACTCTATACAGGAGTCCTCTGTAGAGAGATGAAGACCAAGGAGATGAAGCAGAAAAAGCACCGCGCATCTCAGAGTGTGCCAAAGACACACTTTGCAGAGGCCACAACCAGGAGCAGGGAGCCCCTGGCAGTGGGTGGAGCCGGGAGGCCAGTCTGAGCAGAATGGGAGAGAGACCAGGGCAGGGCACCTGCCAGGAAGGATGGGTGCTCTAATCAGCCAGGGCCTCAGCTGTGTGAGTGAGATTATGGAGGGCTTGGAACTGAGGCTAAACTCGTCCTGGCCTTGGGAGGTTTGGGAGCAGAGCTAGGCATTAGGAAGGTCAGGCTGGCTGGGCTCTGGATTAACTCATTGGACTCCCCATCCAGCCATAGTCTCTAGCCTGGACAGTAGGTGTTCTTCATCCATTTGACTTCCTCTGGGGCTTGGCAGACAGGTCTCTTTTTATTAGTCACGGAGCTCATTGACGAGGCTCCATCATGCCATGGGCCTTAATGCAGGCAGTCAGTAGCATCCATCCTCACATAGCATCCAAAGTGGACATTGTCATGTATAAAGAGGCCCTCTTCCATTTGGACCCCGTGGGTGCTGACTTCCAGGGAGGTGCCAGGCCTATTTTGTGCCACATTTAATGCTGTTAATCACAGCACCACATATCTCTACAGTAGCTTCTGTCATGGAGTCTCATTCCCGCCCCCCGCCCCTCCCTGATCCACTTCCTTCTCTGCTGCCCCCATTGAAATATTCTTGGATAACGCCATGCTGAAGATTTAAGGCTGCATTTTATGTTCCTGAGTCAAATGTTTTTTTTTAACAATCACCCAATAATACCAGAGAACCTTGGGTTGGTGCACCTTCCAGTCACCATGGTTGGCCGGCTTCTCAGGCTTTTGTTGAGCTCACTTTCCATGTGTTTAGACATGGTGTGGAGATGAAAAGACACGCATGTGGGTCAGCAGGGTTTTGTTTTTTTTAATTGCAAGTTTTATTAATATGGATCAACTCAACAGTGGATCAAAGAGGCTTATAAAGCAGGGGGGAATCTTGGCCCAGATCCTTGGCCTTTATCTAAGTGGAGCTAGAAGAAGGAACAGACAAGAAAGAAAGAGGGGAGTGTGGAAGGGAGGAAGGAAGAGAAAGAAAGAAAGAAAGAAAGAAAGAAAGAAAGAAAGAAAGAAAGAAAGAAAGAAAGAAAGAAAGAAAGAAAGAAAGAAAGAAAAAGAAAAAGAAAGAAGGAAGGAAGGAAGGAAGGAAAGAAAGAAAGAAAGAAAGAAAGAAAGAAAGAAAGAAAGAAAGAAAGAAAGAAAGAAAGAAAGAAAGAAAGAAAGAAAGAGAGGGAGGGAAGGAGGAAGGGAGGAAGGGAGGAAGGAAGGGAGGGAGGGAGGGAGGGAGGAAGGAAGGAAGGAAGGAAGGAAGGAAGGAAGGAAGGAAGGAAGGAAGGAAGGAAGGAAGATGCTTTTGTTCCTCTGCTGAATTCCACCCCCTTTGGCCCTGTCTTATTTTCTTTTTCTGTATAAAAGAACATCATTGTGGTCTGTGTTCGCACTCCTGATTCTGCTGTTTTTGCCGTGGTTCTCCTTGACTGTGTGATTCCAGGTCTTTTAGTATGTTCCATCTGTCAGCTCTTCTGAGTTCATTTTAAAAAATGGTACCTCTTTTAAAAGTTTGAGGTTTTCCTTTGAGAATTTTGCAGCAGACTTATTAGGTGCATTTCTAAGATTGCTATGTAATATCTGCCCTGATCTCTTAATATCATCCAGTTTCATCTATAAATGCTCCCCAGATGATGCGATTTAGCTGGGTTTCACACTGAGCTTAACACACTTATTTTTAACCTTCTCCTGCCCTTTGCTGTCTTCTAAAGCAACACTCAGTCTTTCCCTGTTCTCACTAAGGTTTTTCTAAATTAACTTATATTCTATATTATATGTATGTATATGTATATTTATGCATAAGGGCAGCTAGGGGAGCACCATAGTGCAAAGAGCACTGGGCTTGTAGTCAGGAAGACTCATCTCCATGAGTTCAAATTTAGCCTCAGATACTTACTGGCTGTGTGAACCTGGGCAAGTCACTTCACCCTGTTTGCCTCAGTTTCCTGATCTGTCAAATGAGCTGGAGAAGGGAACGACAAACCAGTTCAGGATCTTTGCCAAAAAAACCCCAAATAGGGTCATGGAGAGTCAGACGTGACTGAAGCAACTGAATGACAAACTGTATATACGTACATGTAAATACACACACATACATATATATATATATATATATATATATATATATATATATATATATATATATATATATATATATATATATATATATATTCCAGGCACACATACTTTATATTGACTTAGTTTTTTTTGTAGAATTTCTCTACCTACTCCTCCTCCAACAGATGTTGACTCATAATTTTTTTTTTTTTTAGTGAGGCAATTGGAGTTAAGTGACTTGCCTAGGGTCACACAGCTTGTAAGTGTGTTAAGTGTCTGAGGCTGGATTTGAACTCAGGTACTCCTGACTCCAAGACTGGTGCTCTATCCACTGCACCATCTAGCTGCCCCTAAATTGTATTTCTTTTTTTTTTTTTTTAGTGAGGCAATTGGGGTTAAGTGACTTGCCCAGGGTCACACAGCTAGTAAGTGTCAAGTGTCTGAAGCCAGATTTGAACTCAGGTACTCCTGACTCCAGGGCTAGTGCTTTATCCACTGCGCCACCTAGCTGCCCCCGGCTCATAAACTTCTATTATCTTCCTGGTGGTCCTCTTTGTGCTCACCTTGAGAGCTACAGGGTGACATAACGCATCATCCTGTGAAATTCTACTCCCTGTGTGGAGCTTAGGCTTAGGCTACTGGCCCACCTCACCATGCTGAGGCTTCTGAGGAGGGGGAGAGGGAGAGAGGGTCAGAAAGCCCCTCCCTCCCTGGGTTCATGGCCTTCTTCACTTACCCTCCCCACACTCCCCCTTCAATTTCCAGTTCCCAATTCAAGTAAAAATGACAGCCAGGATTTATGTAGCTCGTTAATGTTTGCACATACAACCTCATTTGATTTGATGTAAAGTACACCGGTCATCTTAACTGGGGTGTGAGAGGATTGAGGGTACAGAGTATAAACTGCAGCAGGAAAAGAAGGCCCCCTCTCTAAGGTCTGATCTTTTAGAATTGCCATCTTGCTGCCTCCCCTATTGTCACTCCAGGCCTGGATTCATTGATCTCCTTCAGGGTCCTTTGTCCCTTGAGAAGTAATTTCAGTCCTTCTATCCTGGGTCCATACTTCAACCGCTGAACAAGGTCTCCTTTCTCCAGCCCTTGTTCTTAAGCCTTTTTCTGTCAGGTAGTTTGCTATCACAGCTCATCCTGGATTTTCTCTCCTTTCTAGACACAGTTTAAACTAAAAAAGCTCCCTTGGGTCTTTGAAACTCTATTTCCTGGCATCACTAGCTCACCTCGCCCAGCCTGGAGACCCCAGCACTCATCAGGGGCTACCCTCTCCGCTTTAAGGAAATGTGGTTCAAATATACATTCATATTCTAAGAAACAGTCATGGGGGCAGCTAGGTGGTGCAGTGGATAAGGCACCACCCCTGGATTCAGAAGGACCTGAGTTCAAATCCGGCCTCAGACACTTGACACTTACTAGCTGTGTGACCCTGGGCAAGTCACTTAATCCTCATTGCCCTGCAAAAAAAACAAACAAACAAACAAACAAAAAGAAACAGTCATGAGCATCTTGCTCAGAAAATCCTGATATGGCCATTTCTTGAACCATCGAAAATTATAAAACTTCATATTTACTGAGGATCACATCTACGCCGACCCCAAATCCAAAAGGACTTTTTTGAGGGGCTGGGGAAAGAGGCTGGGAGATGCTGCATCTCATACCTCCTAAGTAAAATAGTGATGATTACAATAGCAACAGGCAACTCTACCACAGTGCCAGTACCTCTCTAACCCCGGCTAGGAACGGAGGAGCCTTCTGGAGCCTTCCATCTTCTTCAGGCTATATATGCAGTCAGTGACCAAGTTCATGCCCATTCCTCTTTTCCACCCACCTATGGATTTATTGCTTTCTCAAACCTTGTTACTACTACCCAGCCTAACTGTATTGGCTGGAGTGGAAACCTAGAACTTCCCTAAATCTGCTCTGGTATATACCAGACTCCCTGGTTTTCAAGGCCCTCCATAATTTGGCCCCATCCCAACCTTACTTGCTGCTAGGTGGTGCCATAGTGGATAGAGTGCCAGGCCTGGAATCAGGAAGACTCACCTTCATGAGTTCAAACCTGGCCTCAGACACTTCCTGGCTGGGTGACCCTGGGCAAGTCACTTCACCCTGTTTGCCTCTGTTCTTCATCTGTACAATGAGCTGGAGAAAGAAATGGCCAACCACACCACCCCAGATGAGGTCCTAGAGAGGTGGACATGACTAAAAACAACTGAACAACAGCAGTCTTATTTGCCTTTTCTACTCAACATGCTCTTTCTCACAATTGTCTTTGACCTGCTTCCCTGGATTGTTGTGAAGAAATCAATTTATGGGCCATAAAATGCTGTGTAAATATGAGATATTATCCTCTCTTCCTCCCCTCCCCAACCCCTGCCAAGATAAATCATGATTTTCCAAGTCTACCCTTCATTTAGAGCCCAGGTCAGGCTCCCTCTGTGAAATTCCTTTACTGCATGAAGTAGGTGTCTAATAAATATTTAGTGAATGAAATCAACTAACATAGACCTCCTTATTCTGAGTTTCTCCAGCACATATAATCTTTGTTATTGATCTCATACTCTATTGTATATTGCCCTGCCTTCTTCTTGTTTCATGTGGGCTAATATATTTTCTCCAGATAGATTATAAACACCTGGAGGGTAAGGAGTCTACCTGATAGTTCTTAAGTAAAATAATAATGATGATGATAACTTCAAGGTTGGCATACTTTATATACTCACAGAAATCCTGTAATCTTTACAACAAGCCAGTAATACTACAGATATAACCCCTATTTTGCAGATGAAAAAATTGAGGCTTCTAAAGATTAAATGACTTATCCATGGTCACACAATTACTATCAGTAGCTAGAGTTGAAGCCAGGTGTCTCCTGACACCAAGCCCAGTGTACCATAACTTCACCCCCTGGGCCTGAGTTTCCTTATCTATAAAGTGTTGGGTTAGATTAGCTGATCTCTGAAGACTTTCCAATTCTACATTTTTGAACCCATGAGCCTATCTGCTGTGCTTCCCACTATTTGCACTCAAATAATTGATTGGTTGATTAGGTATTTACCCTGACATCAGGCTCAGGAGAAACCTTTACCTTTTTGTTTATATTTATCTTTTTTTTGTTTGTTTTTGTTTTGTTTTGTTTGGGGATTTTTTGAGGCAGTTGGGATTAAGTGACTTGCCCAGTGTCAAGTGTCTGAGGCTGGATTTGAACTCAGGTCCTCCTGAATCTAGGACCACTGCACCACCTAGCTGCCCCTGCTATATTTATCTTTTTTTTAAGTGAGGTAGGGCTGTGCAAAGTCATCAGCCTCACTCTTCTCCAGGGTCATCTGAATCTGGTGGCAAGAGATAGATCCAAAGAACTGGAGATGGCCCCAGATGCAGTGGGAGCCTTGACCTTAAAGTGGCCTTTTTAAGCTAAGGTCTTTCCCAGGTCTTAGTTTATTCGAGGCAACACCCATTCAGTGATTCAGTGATTCAAGGTAGGTAAGAAATAAGGCAAAAGCTAGTCTAGTGGGTCAGCTAGGTGGTGCAGTGGATAAAGTACTGGCCCTGCATTCAAGAGGACCTGAGTTCAAATTTAGCCTCAGACACTTTACACTTACTAGCTGTGTGACCCTGGACACGTCACTTAACCCTCATTGCCCTACCCAAAGAAAAATAGTCTAGTTTGCTTACTCAAAAAAAAGAAAGAAAGAAAGAAAGAAAGAAATCAAACTGGGAGGGGAAGACCTTCAGGATTTCTGGCCAAGACAGAAATTTCTGTTTACACTTACTGTGAGCCATCAAAATTCAATGACCACTCAGACACTTAAACACTTACTAGCTGTGTGACCCTGGGCAAGTCGCTTAACCCCAATTGCCTCACTAAAAAAAAAAAAAAAATTCAATGACCAAATGAGGCTTGAGCTGAGACCCGTTATTGGCTAGTCAGTGAGAGAGTGATTTGGGTTTAAGCCATTGTCTGTTTGAATCCCAATGGGCCTTACCAAGGCCTGGTTTTCCAGGGCTGTATTTCAAGAAATCACAAATGAATCTACATGGGGCAAAAGAGTTAATTGTCCCAAGTTGTTGTTATTGTTGTGTTTTAAGTGATAGGATAAATAAGTAGGGAAGAAAAGAAAAAAAAAAAAGACCTAAGAACTCTAGAGACAACATGTGATTAAGTACTCAAAGTGGTTTGTGTAACAAGTGTTACACATCTGAAAAGGAAGGGGAGGAAGTCTTTAGGCTCCAGTGGTCAGGTAAGGTTTCGTGGAAGGAGGGGGAAAGTCACAGAACCCAGTCGGTAAAGGAAGAACTCAAGGCATGAACGATCAATCCCTGCACAGATGAACTGCAGCATGTGTTAGAGAGCAGTGATGCGTAGGATTGGATCGGCGCCATTGGACCAAATTGTGGTACAGCTTTCGAGGGCCGGGATGTTTCAACTGTACCTTATACCCAGTAGGAAGCCATCAGAGGAGTTTTAGGGAGAGATAGATTCAGTAAAGTTGATATTTTCAGCAAATTAGATTGGTAGCAATGTTCAGGATAGACTGGAGGTTGAAGAGAAGGGAGAACGTTTAAGGAGACAGTGTTATTGACTGCATTCTATTTCCCTTCATTCACAATTCCTCAGTTGAACCTGTCCACCTTCCACTTTTCCCACCTCCCAGCCCACCCTTCTGCATGGACTTTATTCTCCAAACACTAGATCTCTGTTCCTCAACCCATTTCTTCTTTCCCACTTGTTATCTTCTTCCTAGATTGCATGGGCTTTATTGGAGAGTTATCAAAGGCATCATCCTGGCAGATGTTATTTTCAGCTTCATTATCCCCATCTCACCACAGAAGTTTCCTTTTTTCTCAGCACAGAGGATATTTCATTTTTTTTTAATTTCTTTCAGCCTGGGAGATCAAGGCCAAGACCAAGGTGTTATCTCCAAAGTGGGACAGTTCTGAAGAAAGATCACCTCAGGGAGCAATTACAAAGAATGTTCCCTCACTATCCAAATTGAAAGAAGCCTGGGAATGTGAGGGCAAGTTTGAGAGGAAGCAGAGAACTAAGGAGCGATATTTGAGGCGAGTGACAATCACACACAAGAAAAGTGCGACTGAGGAAAGAGTCTCTGAATGTAACAGATTTGAGGGGAGCTTTGTGGCACAGCAGAGAATCCCTAGAGACGAAAGACCCCACACCTGTAATAAATATGAAAATAGCCTCAGACAGAATTCAGACCAAACTAAGCATCAGAGAATCCATACTGGAGAGAAGTCCTATGAATGTAATCAGTGTGGGAAGGCCTTCAGCCAAAGCACGTGCCTTACCCAACATCAGAGAATTCACACTGGTGAGAAACCCTATGAATGTAATGAATGTGGAAAGGCCTTCAGCCAGATCTCATCCCTTTATTCCCATAAGAGAACTCACACTGGAGAGAAGCCCTATGCATGCAGTGAATGTGGAAAGGCCTTTAGTTACCATGCATCCCTCACTCAACATATGCAAACTCATACTGGAGAGAAACCCTATGAATGCAATGAATGTGGGAAAGCTTTTAGTCGTAGCACATATATTATTGAACATCAGAGAATTCATACTGGAGAGAAACCCTATGAATGTACTGACTGTGGGAAAACCTTTAGGTACTGCTCCTCTCTTACTCAACATCAGAGAATTCATACTGGAGCAAAACCTTACAAATGCAGCGAATGTGGAAAAGCCTTCAGATACTACTCGGTCCTGACACAGCATCGGAAAACTCATACCGGAGAGAAACCCTATGAGTGTAGTGAATGTGGGAAAGCCTTCAGACAGAGCTCAGCCCTTTATTCCCATCAGAGAATTCATACTAGAGAAAAACCCTATTTATGTAGTGAATGTGGGAAAGTCTTTAGCCAGAATTCAACCCTTACTCGCCATCAGCAAACACACACTGGAGAAAAACCGTATGAATGCAGTGAATGTGGGAAAGCCTTCCGATTAAACTCAGCTCTTTTTTCTCATCAGAAAACACATCCTGGAGGGAAACCCTACAAATGTAATGAATGTGGGAAAGCCTTCAGCCAGAGCTCATCCCTTTCTTACCATCAGAGAACTCATACTGGAGAGAAACCATATGAATGTAGTGAATGTGGGAAATCCTTCAGTCGAAAGACATTCCTTACTCAACATCAGAGAATTCATACAGGAGAGAAACCTTATGCATGTAATGAATGCGGGAGTGCCTTCAGCAGACGTGCAGCCCTCACCAAACATCAGAAACTGCACACTGAAGAATTAACCCTAGGGGTACAATAAAAGAAAGCAAAGTTGAACTTAGATTTTTCAATTTGTTAAATTCCCAAGAGTCCAGATGACATTTTTGTCAGCAGCTATGACACTGGGATGTGAGTAGGGAAAAAAGGGTTGAGGGTGGGGGGAGAGCCTTTTACTTTAGCAGTCTCCAAGGGTGGTAAACTCATACAGGTTCAAGTAGGTTGTACCCTAGTCTGAGAATAGGAATAATACCCCCTAATTTATGAATCCACTTTAAAAGATAGAAACCTGGGGGCAGCTAGGTGGCACAGTGGATAAAGTGCTGGCCCTGGATTCAGGAGGAGCTGAGTTCAAATTCAGCCTCAAACACTTGACACTTACTAGCTGTGTAACCCTGGGCAAGTCACTTAACTCCCACTGCCCTGCAAAAAAAAAAAAAAAAAGAAACCTTTTTTCCTTCAAAATAAATTTTTAATTTAATTTTCCCATTAATAAAAATCCATCTTCTCATCTCTTCATTGAAAAAGAAAGAAAAACAAGCCCTTGTTTTTCTTTAATAAATATGTATAGGCAAACAAAACAAATTCCTGCATTGGTTTGTGTCCAAAAAAAAAAATGGGTTTTGTGCCCTGAATCCATCACTTCTCAAGTCAGGAAATGGATAATATGCTTCATCATGAGGTCTCTGGAGTTGTAGTTGATCCCAAAATAACTTAGACTTGAATACTAAACAATGCAATAAAACTTAAAGGTAACCTTTTGGAACAAAGGAAGGGAAAAAAAGTATAGATGATTCTTTTTACTTTCATTAGATTTAGATCTCTTCCCAACATGTCTAACCTTAACCCTTTTTTGTGGTTTAAGGGTTGTTTTTTTCTTAGCCTTGTTCCAAGTTTAACCTTTCCATACCCAAGTAGCCTTTATTTTGAGGTGTTAGGTCAGTGCCTCCCCCCACCCCACCCCCCGCCGTTTTCACCCCTGCTGGGTATTTCTGAGCTAGCCCTACATTATGACATGGGCATGTGATCTCCTTACTTTCCCATCTAATTCTTACTCTTCTAGCTTGGAGTTTTGGTGCTTTTCTCTCTCCCTCTGGCCTGCAATAGTGTATGATCCAAAGTCCAAACAAAATGATTCCTAGTCAAAGGGGGCATGGTGTCTCCCAATGCTCCTAATCACAGATGAAATTGTGCATAGCTTTCAAAATGCTTGCTGCCCCCAACCACATCTCTACCTCCTGAATTCTCCCTGTGACTTATTGGGCAGTGACTACTAAATGACCATAATCTCGTAAGAGTGGAAATCACAAGTCATTCCGAAGTATAATAGAAAGAAGCCTCTTGGGTCTAGTGGAGGTAGCAACATAATTCCTGAGATGGTTTATGTGTAACACATGATGTAGAAGATGTCATTAAGGACATGTGTGGGGGCAGCTAGATGGCGCAGTGGATAGAGCACTGGCCCTGGAGTCAGGAGGTCCTGAGTTCAAATCCGGCCTCAGACACTTAACACTTACTAGCTGTGTGACCCTGGACAAATCACTTAACCCCAATTGCCTCGTCAAAAAAAAAAAAAAAAAAGAACATGTGTGATGAGATTGGAGGTGAGCTGGTAATGGAGTGAGAATAAGAAACAATAGATACACAACTTGTGTGCTGCATTGGCACCCGAAAGATGCTAAAAGGACTAGAGAAAATCCTCCAGTGAACCAGCTGAGTTGCCAGTGAAGGATTTACAGATGGATGGTTCAGAATCACTCAAGACAAGGAAGTCTGAAGGAGGGACCAACCACAGAATGCCTTGGTGAAAGAAACACTTTCAACCATGAAGTTATGGCTCGAATTTAAACCCTAGTGTCCATTCCATGCTTCTCTCCCATAGGTCTGGACATATAGAAAATACAGGGGTATTTGAAAATTAGCAAAGTAAAATATGAGACCATCTCCAATCTGAAGAACAAACGCTGGGAGAGCAGAGAAGTGAACGGATGGACTTCAGGGATGGAATGTGGTTGGGAAAAACCTACAAGGCCTGTAGCACAGGAAAATGAAGTTACAGCAATGGAAGTTAAAGACAGCCCATTCCCCAAGGAAATCCAGACCTTTGGGCCATGGGACCAGTGGGATCTAGGAAATGTTTTTTTATCAACCTAGTTGTCAACCTAGATGACTTTCTACTTGTTACACTGTACATTTACACTGTACAGGGTTGCAGAGCCAACCCTGTAAATGCTGATAATTCTTCCAGTATGTTTTCCTTGCTTGTAAGTGAAGTAGTACACCAGTTAGAGTGAAGCTGAAGGAATTGGAAATGTTTTATCACAAATTAAATACCCTTAACACCAAATACAGTTGTTAGTAAGCAGTGCTTACCTACATCTTGGCTTTTCTTTCTGCCTTGAGAAGAACCTTTAATTTTCTGACATTTGTGGGTTGCAAGTCCCCACCTACTTCGTGGGTACCCTCTCCACTGCCTCTGAGACAGATGGTTCCACTAATAGAAAGATAGCCTCAGTGAGCAGCCTGAACTCATGAGAACCTGGAAGGTGAGAATGGTTTCCTACATTGAGGCATGAAAACATACATGTGCCTTAAAGATGTCACTTATTGAAAAATGTTTCTGATTCTCTCAAACTCATGCCTTCTGCTCACCCAAGAGCTCCATTGACATAATACCATTCCCTTCCCCACCTTTTTTTTTTTTTTTTTTTGCGGGGCAACTGGAGTTAAGTGACTTGCCCAGGGTCACACAGTTAATAAGTGTCAAGTGTCTGAGGCCAGATTTGAACTCAGGTCCTCCTGAATCCAGGGCTGGTGCTTTATCCACTGCAGCGCCACCTAGCTGCCCCTGCCCCACCTTTTTATACAAACTGATTTGCACCTCTGCTTTTTCCTATGCTTAGTCTTGCTGCACTGCCATACCAATGACTGATGCTTACCCATGTGACAAATGAAATTTTCAAAAGACATAATTTCTGGATAATTAACTAATACTAGAGTATTATTAATAAAAGGAATGGTCATTTGACCATCTCTCTCAGACCAAAGATGAATCATAGTGGTAGGCTCCCAGTTTATATGCCCTTGGAAGAGTGGGTGTTCCTGAGGGTGGCAATCAGTTCTGATTGGTTAACAATTAATGAGGGAGAATGAATATTCTAATGAGGGACTGGGCATGTGACCTTGATCATTTACTTCTAAATCACCCCCAGTCTTGGGGAAATTTAGACAAAGGATCTATATCTCCCCACCCAAGCCTGAGTAGAACACAGTGGGCCAGAGTTTCAAAACCTTACATTAAATTCTTGGTAAGGTTGGGCAGGGTAGCAATACCTAGATTGAGGAGACTGTTAATCCTATATACTAACATTGGTCCTGTCCTTCAGAGGCTGAGTCTTGAGATGAGGACTTTAGATAAAGGGGGGAAACTCCCCAAATCATTGGTTACTAGTAATCATTTCTCTCCCCTGGAAGACTGAGAAACAGTTCATACTAACTTATAAGACCTGTAATGAGTGGTCAAAGATACCTGTAAATTAAAAGTGAGCAGAGAGCCATAGAGCCTGGGGGAGACAGACCTGGGAGGGGCTAGTGCTAGGAAACTACAGATATACCCTAAATTGACCTGACTTTGCCCTTAATCCATTCTCCATTGCTCAGTCTGCCGGCCTACTGATTTGATGGTGGCCCCTCGTCTCCATGAGCATTTACATACCCTCTCCCTTCTCTCTCTTCTGCTGTGCTGTGTACACAGGTCCAGGCCTAGGCCTACACACCCTGGAACCTTATCCAGCCATGGAGCTTGCAAGAAGGCAGGAAGACGTGAAGGCACCAGGGCTGTCTCCAGCACCTAGTGAGATGGGAAGGATATGAGCCTCAAGAAAGAAGCAGGGATCTGCATTTTCATACCTCTTGAATTAGGAAAGGGATACAGGATCCCTTCCAGCCTCAGATCATGGTACCTGGAGAGGCCCTTGGGAATTAGAATGATGCCCATTGCCATGTAGAAATGGTAATTTACCCTCTGGCTATTAAGAGAGAGTGTGTGAAACAGAAGCAATGCATCCAAAATTAGAAGGGAGGCAGAAAGCTGGGAAACAATTTTTGAGGCCAGTACTTCTGATAAAGGCCTCATCTCTAAAATATAAAGGGAACTAAATCAAATTTATAAGAATCCAAGTCATTCCCCAATGGAGAAATGGTCAAAAGATATGAACAGGCAGTTTTCTGATGAAGAAACCAAAGCTATCTATTCCCATATGAAAAAATGCTCTAAATCTCTAATGATTAGAGAGATGCAAATTAAAACAACTCTGAGGTACCACCTGACACCTATCAGATTGGCTAAAATGACAAAAAAGGAAAATAATAAATGTTGGAGAAGCTGTGGGAAAATTGGAACACTAATGCATTGTTGGTGGAGCTGTGAACTGATCCAACCATACTGGAGAGCAATTTGGAATTATGCCCAAAGGGCGATAAAGCTGTCCATGCCCTTTGACCCAGCAATACCACTTTTGGGTCTTTTCCCCAAAGAAACCATGGAAAGGGGAAAGGGACCCACATGTACAAAAATATTTATAGCTGCTCTTTATGTGGTGGCAAGGAATTGGAAGTTGAGGGGATGCCCATCCATTGGGGAATGGCTGGGGAATGATTGTGGTATATGAATACAATAGAATACTATTGTGCTGTAAGAAACAATGAGCAGGAGGAGTTCAGAGAAACCTGGAGGGTCTTGCATGGGCTGATGATGAGTGAGATGAGCAGAACCAGAAGAACATTGTACACAGTATCATCAACACTGAGTGTTGATCTACTGTGATGGACTATATTCTTCTCAACAATGCAATGGTACAGAAGAGTTCCAGGGAATTCATGATAGAATAGGATCTCCAAATCCAAGAAAAAAAAAAAGAACTGGAGTATAGATGCTGAATGAACTATACTATTTCTTTTGGTTTTGGTGCTGTTGTTTTTTCTATTTTGAGGTTTTTCATCATTGCTCTGATTTTTCTCTTATAAAATGACCAATACAGAAATAGGATTAATGGTATTATGTGTATATATATATATATATATATATATATATATAAAACCTATATCAGATTACCTGCTGCCTAGGGGAGGGGGAGGGAGGGGAGGGAGGGAGAAAAATCTGAAATTGGAAAGCCTGTATAAACAAAAGTTGAGAACTATCTTTACATGTAACGGGAAAAAAATAAAATACTTTATTAATTTAAAAAAAAAAAAGAGTGTGTGGGGGCAGCTAGATGGCGCAGTGGATAGAGCACCAGCCTTGGATTCAGGAGGACCTGAGTTCAAATCCGGCCTCAGACATTTAACACTTACTAGCTGTGTGACCCTGGGCAAGTCACTTAACCCCAATTGCCTCACGCACACACACAAAAACAAAAACAAAAAAAAGAGAGTGTGTGTGTGTACCCATATGTGTGGTGGTGGTAAAAGAGCAGTCCAAGCCTTCTGACCGGAATGACTGATGCTTACCTGGGACCTTCCTACAGTGGCATTTCCCTGTTCCCCAGGTTGGAACAGCTTCAGGCAAAACCACGAAGAAGCTACAGCAAACCAGGGGAAAAGGAATGGTACATCCTCTTCCAACATCTTCCAGCCGTGCCTGCCTCCTTCTTTCCTAGTTCTCCCTGCTTTGTTCTTCTCACACCGAGACTGCATTAACTTTTCCCCAGCAGGGCCTAATTTAGCCTGCACAGTTCTAAGATGCTGACTCCTGAGAGCTCCCTACCTAGCAGCTTGTCATAAAGACCCCCCCCCAGTGGAATTACTCCACAGTTCAGCATCTTTAGAGCACTTCCTCTCCAGAGTGCACCTAATTCTCAATATTCCTCTCTTGCTGAGTAGTTGGACAATTTTCTGACTAGATCCCTGCTGAGCATCAGAAGCTTCTTCCTAATGACTTTTTTTTTTTGCAGGGCAGTTGGGGTTAAGTGACTTGCCCAGGGTCACACAGCTAGTAAGTGTTAAGTGTCTGAGGTCGGATTTGAACTCAGGTCCTCCTGAATCCGGGGCCAGTGCTCTATCCACTGCGCCACCTAGCTGCCCCCCGCCTCCTAATGACTTTTTAAAGGGGGGGGAGGTAACTTTTTTTTCAAGTTTGTACACTGACTTTATTATTCTGATTCGCTCCTGGGGAAGATGAATGTATACAGCAGGGTACACTGGGGTTGGGGGAGAGCATGGCCCCTTCTTGCCTCTGCTTTTCTCCTCCCCCTCACCTAGTGTGTTCCTTTAGCCCTTGTGCCTTCTGATCTCCAATTCCTGTCCTTTGTTGTGCTATCCACCAGCCCAAGCTTGTTAGCGAGGGTGAGTAAGGCTTGGACCTTAGGGAAGAGCTTCAAATCACACTGACCATTCCTCTCCTTTTCTATATGTTTGGATAAATAGTGCAATATCTTGGCACTAGTTACCCCCAAACGGTCAAGCTGGAAGGGGAGTCTCAGTGACCACTCAAGAAATAGTTTTCTCTTCCACATCGCAGGGGTTAGGGGCACAGTGCCCCCACCATCTAGAAAATCTGTGTAAAAACTTTTTGCCCTCCCTTTGTACCAGAGAAGAAGCCTAAATTATTATGGTATTAAATGATAAAATATGTTAATATTATACAATACTATACATATATTTTGTGCATTTCTGAGTATCTGAACCTTTTCTCTGTCATCTGCTGGCCTTTATGTGTAGTCTGTGGCTTCCACAAAACTTCCCCAAAATTCCCATTTAATTTTGTATGTGGACCCACTATATTGAAACCTCCATGGGGAAAGTGGTGATGTGGAAGGGATAACTATCTCCCATAGGGTCCACCTTGGGTAACCAGTGCTATTTCATATCCATTATAGACTCAAACTGTCCTCTCCTCTCTTTCTTTTACTACTTCTACTTGTTAAAAGTTGCAGGACGGGGGCATCTAGGTGGCACAATGGATAGAGCACTGGCCCTGGATTCAGGAGGACCTGAGTTTAAATCTGGCCTTGGACACTTGACACTTACTAGCTGTGTGACCCTGGCCAAGTCACTTAACCCTCATTGCGCTGCAAAAACAAAAAAAGTTGCAGGACAGACTTCTTTATATAGCCTGGTCATCATTGGATTTGCTATGAATTCGATGGTGAAGGACTGAGTATTGGACTTTCATCTCCTCCCACCTCTCCCTGCTCAGTCCCCAGCATCTGCCCCTTTCATTCCTTCCTTTTCTTCCTATCCCCTAAGGATTTTTGTACCTCCTGGCCCCCTCCCTGCTCTTCCATTTCTTTTTTTCTTTCTTTTTTTTGCAGGGCAATGAGTTTAAGCGACTTGCCCAGGGTCACACAGCTAGTAAGTGTCAAGTGTCTGAGGCCAGATTTGAACTCAGGTCCTCCTGAATCCAGGGCCGGTGCTTTATCCACTGCACCACCTAGCTGCCCCCTTCTCTTCCATTCTCCATTGGGATTAAGCAAGGGAGTGGAGAACGGAACATGAAAGGGAAAAGTAGACATTTTTCAAATCTACTGTCATGATCCACTTGTTCCCTTGCTCACAAGTGAAAAAGCATTTCCTAGGGCCTAAAGGTTAAAGACCAAGCAGCCTGCAATGTATGCCCCCCCCCACCATCATCTCACTTCAACCTACCTTTCTAGCCCTATTTTTAAAGGTAAAGATATATTTTGTTTTGACACAATAGGCCCCTTTCCTAACAAATCCTGTTACAAAGTACACCCCCCCCCAAAAAAAAAAAAAAGCTTATCTAGGATCCATAGGAAGGTGACAGATATCCCAGGTCTGGGAGTATGGTATATCACTGGCCACCATTCTCGACTAGAATACTGTTGCCTTCATTTACAGTGTTATGGTGATGGTATTTTCTTGGCTCTGATTTGTCTTTTTGTGGTTACTCTTTTCGGTTTAATTTGACAGCGTCCCAGAGATACCGAGAATAATAATTGTCTTTGCTCTCATTTTGACATTTACCAGTTTTTGTTTTTTAGGAATTGATATCCTTTTCTCCATCATCTTCATTTCCAGATCTCTCTCCTCCCTCCCTCCCCCAGAAAGCCATCCTTTGTAATGGAGAATAAAAGAAGTGTTCTCTCTCTTTTCTGGTCTTCTTTCATCCCACGATGTCACTGGTTCTATTAGAAAACAAAGGACCAGGGCAGCTAGGTGGCACAGTGGATAAAAGCACCGGCCCTAGATTCAGGAGTACCTGAGTTCAAATCTGGCCTCAGACATTTAACACTTACTAACTGTGTGACCCTGGGCAAGTCACTTAACCCTCATTGCCTTGCCAAAAAAAAAAAAAAAAAAAAAAGAGTGATTCCTCTGGGCCTCTCCTATTTACTTGGCATCATCTAAATTGGATTAGAGTTATTTGTGTAGATATCTTCTCAGCCTGTTAGACTGAAAGCTTCCAGAGGGCAGGCAGCTTGTTTTTTGTCATCTCCACAGGGTCTTGCACATAGTAGGCTCTTAATAAATATTTGTTGGCTTCATACAGCATATGACATTCCTAAAGTAACAGTAACCTTAGATCTTAGGAGTGAGCCACTAAACTGCATTGATTTATAAATACCTCTCCTCTGATGTCTCAGCGGCTTGGAGATGACCTGGGCATTGGCATGTTACATTGGTGGAACCCAAAGTCGAGAAGGTCCTACTAAGCTGGCAAGTCCGGACCTGGAAACATCTCGAGTCTGCTCTCCAAGGACCAGCCTAAAGGCTTATCCTCTTGCATATATCTGTGTGAGGACAGCCATCTCCCAATCCTATGACATTCTAAGAGGAGAACCTGATGAATATCACTTTGTTCTCTCCTGGTAATGATCTGGAGAGCTGTCAGACCAGACAGCTATTAATCTGTAAGGTTGCCAGAGCATTTCTCCAGAGAAAATGGGATAAGTTACTAAATAGGCTAATGAGACAGCTTTGTTGTTTAGTCATTTCAGTCACGTCTGACTCTTTGTCAGACCCCTTTGGGGTTTTCTTGGCAGAGATACTAGAGTGGTTCACCATTTCTTTCTCCAGCTCATTTTACAGATGAGGAAACCAGGGCAAGCTGGGTGAAGTGACTTTCCCAGAGTCACACAGCTAGAAAATGTCTGAGGCTGGATTTGAACTCAGGTCTTCCTGGCTCCAGGCCTGTACTCTTTTGTCTGTCCTTTGTTCTCAAAGAGGACCAATGATATCACAACGGTGACATCTTGTTTGTTTTTCGGGGCAATGGGGATTAAGTGACTTGCCCAGAGTCACACAGCTAGTGTCAAGTGTCTGAGGCCAGATTTGAACTCAGGTCCTCCTGAATCCAGGGTCAGTGCTTTATGCACTGGGCCACCTAGCTGCCCCTCAAGGGTGACATCTTGACTCATGGATGAATTGCAATTAAGTGAGGCAGAGCTGTGGAAAGTCCTCAGTCTCAACTCTCTCCTCTGGAGTCACTGAAGTCCAGTGACAAGATGAAGGTCAAGATGACTGGTGATGACCTGGAATGCAGTGGAAGACCTTGGTCTTTCTACATTCAGGGCTTTCCCAGGTCTCAGTGTTTCCCAGGCAACAGCCATTCAATGACTACAGGCTAGGTGAGAATGGAGACAAAAGAGGACCTACTAAGTGCATCCCCAGCCTGAAGCCACCATGATATCTCTTGCATTTCTTTGTTCTGTCAACTTCACATGGCATGTTATGACTTTAGATTATTCAGCCCTCACAGTTACCCTTAAGAGCCATGCCCCACTTCTTCCACAGTGGAAGGGACTCTGTGGAAGGAATGATACATGGTTTTTCCCCCTTTATTAAATTTTTTCAGTGAACAAAAAATATTTTCTCTTCTTCCTATTCCCCTGCACACATCCCACCCTTCACCCCACTGGGATGGAAAAAAAGAAAACTTTGGCAATAAATATGCATAGTCAAGACAAATTCCTACATTGGCCATGTCCAAAAATCTCTGGTTTTCTTTCTCCATCATGAGTCCTTCCCCTCTCAGAAGGGCAGTGTGTTCTGTTGTCCTCTGTTATCGAGGTTGCATCTGCTCACTTCACTCTGCATCAGTTCATACAGGTCTTCCCAGGTTTTACTACCACCAGCCCTTTCGTCTTAGGGCACACCCCAGGGTATTCACAGTCCTCTCTTTTCTGCACCTGTGGCTCTGATGTCATAGCTGCTGCTGTGCTACAGTGGTTATGCTGAGGGGGCCCCCTGAGCCAGCCCTCAGTACCCACCCACCACTAAGATCAGGGGTGGGCCTTCCCCATGCACCGAGCTGCAGCTGGCACTTCCTCCTCTCTTCCCTCTTGTCCCTACCCGCCCTTCCTCCTCCTCAGCCTGCCCAGTGCCCTTCAGAACAGGTGGTGGCTCAAGTGGTTTGGAGGCTGGACTGGGTCCTTGAGGGGGGGGAAGCCGTTTGGCTTCATTGTCTCCTGGGCCCAGCCTGGGGGGAATTGAGGTCAGAATTCTGACTGGTGCTTCTGCTCTGTGGAGACCTTCCTGTCCCCAGTGGCACGAGAGGCAGAGTAGAGTAACGCTGGGACTAGTAGCTTTTTTTAACTCTGGGAATTGCGTTCATTTACTCTATTAATAATGTTGCTTCATTGAATTTTATGGCCCATGAGTGCCTCATTGCACTTTCACCCCAGAGCTGAATCAATTACTGGACAGCTGCATTTCCACAGAATTGCTTGTCTATGTATTTCACTTTATGCTTCCTGAGGAGTCTGTCTGGCTTCACCAGACTGACCGCCAAAGGAGTGCTGCTCTTCTGGTGGCCTCCCCACAGGTTCCTATGATCCAAGCTAGAAAATCACAAGATCCAGACCCATAAGGGATGTTGGAAACCATTATTCTAATCATCTCACTCTACAAATGAGGAAAGTGAGGCAGGGACAGGGTAAGTAACCCAAATCAGATACGCTGCAAGTAGCAGACCCCTAGGTGGCACACCAGACCTGGAGTCAGGAAATCGAGTTCAGCTCTCCTCAGACACTCACCGGCTGTGTGACCCTGGGCAAGTCACTTAACCTCTGTTTCCTCGGCCAGAAAATGGAGATCGTAACAGACACTGCCCCCAAGGGTTGTTGTGAGGATCAAATGAGATAAGAATAAAGTACAGTGCCTGGTACACAATAGATAATATATAAATATGACCTATTATTTCTTTCAAAGTTTATCAGACTTAAAATGCATTTTTGCAAGGTAATTTTCCAGTTCAAATCTGGCCTCACTTTACTAGTTGTGTGACCCTGGGCAAATCATTTCACCCTGTTTGTCTCAGTTTCTTCATCTGTAAAATGAACTAGAATAGGAGATGGTAAACCACTCCGATGTCTCAGTCCAGAAAACCCCAAATGGAGTCACGAAGAGTCAGACATAACTGAAATGACTGAACAACAATTTTCCAAAGGGTGTCTAGGTTCCCAGGCTAGCCCCCGGAAGCCATGTTAAGTCATAGTACAGTTGAAACATGGTTTTAAGAGCCCTGTAAGTTTTCTGTTGTTTCTATAGGAAAATGTGCCTTGAGCCCCAAGGGAGAGTCAAGAAACCAGGAAACACTTTTGGGAGAACATGGGACTCATTGGGGATTCCTCTCCTAACCCTCCCACCCTGAAAATGAACTTCCTCCTTGTCTCCTGTGAGCAGCCCCTCTTTGGCTGATGAGAGAATTGGCTGACTTTCAGTGGCCTCTCAGCTCTGGCCGGTAGCTCAGCTGCAACCCACACCTGACCCTTATCTCTGCCAGTAGAAGGTCAAACGACTGATTATAAGGACTCGTTCCTCCAGGTGTCACATCAGCATACTTAGTACTTGGCATCTCTAAATGGTGGGTTAGGGTAAATGTTTTTCTGTGCCTCATCTCTTAGAAAGGGGTCATCTGGATATCTTTTTTTGTTTCCACCTGATCCCCCTTCTTCCTCTTTTCCTTCACATCCCCCTCTCCCTCTGTTTCTTCCTCCTTTCTCTCCCCCTTTTCCTCCTTTCCCTCTTTCTCCTCACCCTTCTCCTCCACTTCCTTTTTTCTTTTTTCTTTTTTTTTTTTTTGGTGGGGCAATGAGCGTTAATTGACTTGCCCAGGGTCACACAGCTAGTAAGTGTCAAGTGTCTGAGGCTGGATTTGAACTCAGGTCCTCCTGAATCCAGGGCCAGTGCTCAATCCACTGCACCACCTAGCTGTCCCCCTCCTCCTCTTCCTCTTTCCCCTTTCTTATCCTCCTCTCCCTCTTTCTCTCCCCCACCCCTCCTCTTCCTCTTTCTCTCACAGCTGCTGAAGACCCAGAAAGGCAAGTTCTTGTCACCAAAAGTCCTTGTCACTATCATGGTTCAATATCAGAAACTGATATGGTTTCATTAATGAAAATGGCATTAAAAAGGAGACATCATCATCTGCCCCTGTACCCTAAGGACCATGGGGCCTTCCCATCTGACTTGCAGCTGGGACCTTCTTTTCTTTTTCTTTTTTTCTTTTCTTTCATTCTTTTTTTTTTTTTTTTGGCAGGGCAATTGGGGTTAAGTGACTTGCCCAGGGTCACACAGCTAGTAAGTGTTAAGTATCTGAGGTCAGATTTGAACTCAGGTCCTCCTGAATCCAGGGCAGGTGCTTTATCCACTGTGCCACCTAGCTCTCCCTGCAGCTGGAACCTTCTATGTGTGGTGTCTCCCCCATTAGAATGTGTGAGCTTTGCACTGAAAGCTTCAGTCAGTCAGTCAGGCTGGCTGGCTGGCCAAACTAATGCTCTTCCATTCCCCACACCCAATATTCCATCTCTCATGTCCATGCCTTTGCATAGGCTGTTCCCCATGCTGGGCATGCCCTCCCTCTTCACCTCCTCTCAGAATCACCAACTGCCTTCAAAACAAAGCTCAAATGCCACCCCCCCTTCCAATTCCCTCCAGCCCCTGGCTGCCTCTCCCCCCAATTATCTGGCATTTGCATGTTTTTACACACATGCTTATTTTCTGTACACGAGTCTCCTTTGATAAGAATATAAGCTCCCTACGGGCAAAGGAACTGCTGCTTTTTTGTTTTTGTATCCTGGTGCCCAGCAGCACCTGCCACATAGTAGCTGCCTGATAAATGTTTGGTTCAATGGTAAAGAGTGAATTAAAGCTGAGATTACTGGCAGCAAATATGGGTGGATTGTCCAAGGTTGGCCCTGGGGGGGGGGGCTAAATGTCCAGATATCCGTGTGCCCAGATGCCCCATGGGGTCACCTCCCCCCAAGACCACTTCACCCGCTACAGGACCAGGACATCCCCTTTGACTGAATCTTGTTGCCCCCAGCCTTCCCCTGTGGCTCAGGACACCCAAAAAACAGGAACCCTCGGTCCTGAGGGGGTGAGGGAGCATCATGCTGAGCCCAAGGATCCGGGGTCTAAAAAGGAGCATTCGAATGCAAGGAGATGTAGAGAAACTATTAGGAACATGGGTGAGACCTCTCGGGAAGTTCATCCTGACCTCGGGAAGATTCTGCTTAGGAGGGGATGATCCTACCGGGGAAGGGGCTCCTTGCATGGGAATGCCCCTCTCCCCGCAGCCTACCCTCCAGGCCATGAAGCCTTTCTCTTCTATTGGAACTTGTGGGTAGGGACTAACAATAGTTATAGGGCTTTGGAGAGGTTTCTGGGGATGGGGAGGGTCCTGGGGTGTCCATAGAGACAGACAGAAAGACCAGTTCTGGCTCTGAATTAACTGTCCCCCCAGGGGGGAAGTTTTACTGATTCCCAGCCCCAGCCCTCAGCCAGTCCTGGCTCTGGCCCCACCTTTTCCAGGCCCATCTTCTTTGCTGTCTTACTAATTATTCTTATGGGGAAAGGAGGCCCAGCCGAAGAAAAAGATACAATAACCAGTCCCTGGGAGGGTGAAGGAAGAAAGGGAAAAGTGAGGGGTGCCCCGAACTACACCTGACCTCCCCCTCCCAGATCCCTGCTCTCCAGCAGCACTCAGCACCCACCCCCCCACACACCCCAGCCCAACCTGGAGACCCACCAGACAAAATCCGAGGGCCCAGAGAGAATCTAGGGTCCTCAGACCCTGGACAGAAAGCCGGGTCCCAGTCTGGGTTTAGACACCCCACAGACTCGATATCCTTAGTCCCTCTTTCCCCTTCCTCCCCCATAACTCACCTCCCACAGATAGCGCCATGGTTATGCTATATAGGAATCTATCTTTGGACCCACCCTTCAGGTAGACTGGGAGGTCATTGTTTTCCTAGGATGGAGACCATGAGGATAGGTGAGGGCAGAGTCTTTCCCCTCACTCCCAAGAGTTAAGGGAAGCTTCAGCAGCCTGGCCCCTTGGGTGGAAGTCTCAGCCCCCCACCAGAAATCAGTGCCCCTCAGAGCACAGGGGGATAAGCTGGGGTCCCTGAGGAGCAGGAGGGCAGAATTATGAGTTAAGGGGGAATCCCAAGGAAGGGGGCTATATTGGGGAAGTCTGTAGCCCTGGGAGTCCCTGGGCAAAGAGGGAGCAGGGCCTGGGCTCCCCCCAACCTGAAAGAGTTTCTGTTTCTCCGCTACTCTGTTCTCAAAGTGATTTCTGGCACTGGAGCTGAAGGATCGGAAGAGAGCTCTGGAATGGCGTACCTGAATGGGAGACACACCGCAGAGGGCATGAGGCAGGCCCCAGGGACTACAGGGATCTGGGGTGAGGGTCTCAGGGCAGAGCAGGGAGGGGTGCTAAATCCCTGGCTTCTGGCTCCTGGATCAGTCGGGGTCACAGAATCTCAATTTGGGATGGAAGCTCATTAATTGTCTGGCCCAGAGTCCTTTGCACACACCACCTGATTGGGGGTAGGGGTGTAGGGATAGGAGGTGCTGAAAGCATCTATCTATCCATCCATCCATCCATCCATCTATCCATCTATCTATCTATCTATCCATCCATCCATCTATCTACCCATCCATCTATCCATCTATCTCCACATACACACACATATATGGTCTATATTTATTTATATGTGTGTATATGTATATATACATACTGGGGAGCGGGGTGTCTCACTCTTGAGTGGACAAAGAAGCTGTACCTGTCACCTGTGTTAGCTTGTTCATACAATGGCAAGTAAGGAATCTGAACATTCTTGTAACAGGGTATAAGGGATGACTCCTTCCCTGCCTGGGGTCAGAAGGGGATCCTTCTAGGGTTGGATCCCAAACCGGAAAGTCGGGGTGGGAGGGGGTGGGGCGCTCACCAACAAGCCCCTCATGATGCGTCCTATCCGTGACAAGGCCTTGCTCCAACAGACCAAGGGCACGAGGACAGCTAACACTTTAACCCTCGGCCAGCAAGAGAAATTCTCTTGGCCTCACGCGCTGCGCACCGTCCCTTATACACCTGCATACCTTGGTCCAGAGTTAAAGCCAGAGCGTCCTCGAGAAAAGCCTCCGATTGGCTGGGGGCTGTGGCCGCAGGTGTGAGCCGGGTTCCTATTGACCAAAAGGGGAAAGGGGTGTGGCCAGCGATAGACCAAGAGAAAAGCTTTTCTGAGCCCCAAGCGAGAGATTCAGTTGGGTTTGGAGCAGGGATGCTGGTACCCAGACATCCGGAAAGTTGTTCCTTGAGCCACCGAAGAATCACTGAAGACCACGAGGCAGGCCCCCGGAATTGTCCCAGGCCAGTTCCACAGCCCTGTCTCTATGTGGGTTGACTGTGTGAAATTCGAGAGAGCCAGGATTCTCTTCCTCTTCCCCCACCTCTTCCCTTCTCCTTCCCCTCTCCTCCTCCCACTCCTTCCTCCTCTTCCTCCTCTCTTTCCTTCCTCCTCTTCCTCCTCTCTTTCCTTCCTCCTCTCTTTCCTTCCTCCTCTTCCTCCTTTCCTCTTCTCCCTCCTTTCCCGAATTTGTAGCATTGGAATTAATTGTTGTTTACAAGTTTGATAGGATTCACGTGTTAATCCATCTGGTCCTTAGGCTTTTTCCTTTGGAAGTTCATTTATGGCTTATTCAATTTCTTTTCTAAGACTAGGTTATTTAAGTCCTCTATTTCTTGTTAATTATTTTCTGTTAACCTGGGCATTTTATATTTTTGTAAATATTCATCCATTACATTTAAATTGTGATTTTATTGGCATGTCATTCCTGATAATTTCTTTTTTGTTTGTTTGTTTTTTCGCAGGGCAATGCGGGTTAAGTGACTTGCCCAGGGTCACACAGCTAGTAAGTGTCAAGTGTCTGAGGTCGGATTTGAACTCAGGTCCTCCTGAATCCAGGGCTAGCTGCCCTCCTGATAATTTCTTTTATTTCTTCTTCATTTGTTGGGAATTCAACTTTTTCATCTTTGATGCTTTAATTTGGTTTTCTTCTTTTTTTTAAATTAAGCTAGCTAATCACTTACTGTTTTATTGTCTTTTTCTAAACTGCCCCTAGTTTTATTTATTATTTTAATGGGGGATTTTTTGCTTTTCAATTTTCAGGATTTCTATATTGGCATTTAGTTTTGGGTTTTTTATCATTGCTACAAAGGACCTTTACTGAATATAATTTTTATTGATTCATGGTCTGTAAATAAACTATTTCATATTGCCACTTGTCTGCATTTATTTTGTGAGGGTACCATGCACACCTATGATTGTGTATAACATATATATATGTATGTATGTGTATATATATATATATAATAGGTATGTGGACATACATTTATGTGGGTATATATATTGTATATATATATAATGTATACTTCTTTCTATTCCCCTCCAATAATCTCCAGATATCTATCGTGTCTAATTTTTCTAAAATTCTATTCAGGTCCTTCATTTCTTTTATGGTCAGATTTACTTAAGTCTGAAAGGGGTAAATTGAGGTCTATTTTTGCCTTTGCTTTGTCTCAGACTATGATTGCTACGTCTACCTTTTTTTAAACTTCAACCAACACATAATATATTTTGTTTCAGCTCCTTATTTTAACTCTGTCCATCTTTCTGTATTAAATATATTTCTTATAAGCAAATGATCATTGGATTCTGCTTTCTAAACCATTTGCTATCCTTTTCTGTGTTATAGATGAGTTCATTCCATTCACATTAATCTTATATCTCATGATCTGAGATGCCCCCTTCCTCCAGGGCCTTCATTTTATGGTGCTTGATACCCAACCAAACAGATGAAGCAAACGACAAATGCAGAGTCTTATTGGTTAATAGAGCTTGACAATACAAAATACAGAATTCCATTAGTTGACAAATGAGCCTATGAGCAAACCTTGACCTACCTATCAGGACCTTTCATGAAGTCCTACCTAGCTGAGCAGACCCATAAGCTATGCAGATAAACAATGTCAAAACACCTTCCTGGACAGATAGTCCAGTAGAAAGGCAGTCCACAGGCTGACAAACAGGATCACTTATTGGCCAAATGTTCACGGCCATCTCCCCATATTGGACAATAGAGGGGTGAGGAAGGATGGAGAGGCAATAAAAATAGCTGGGGGGAGTGGAACTTTCTGTGTCATTGAGTCACTTCTGCCATGCTGGGGGTCCTCTGGTTAATTTCCTATGATTAAACAAGTGAATTTACAATCTGAAGTTCACAACTCTAGGGCCTAATATACAGAACTTATCATCACTGCCCCTATGGAATCTTATCAAACTGATTAATACTAATTGGAATAAGGGGCAGCTAGGTGGTGCAGTGGATAGAGCACCGGCCCTGTATTCAGGAGGACCTGAGTTCAAAGCTGGCCTCAGACACTTTACACACTTACTAGCTGTGTGACCCTGGGCAAGTCACTTAACCCCAATTACCTCACCAAAAAAAAAAAAAATCAAAAACAAAAAATACTGACTGGAATAAAATAGGGGTCTGATTCATCATCTATCACACCTTATTGAACATATCAAATGAGTGATTTCTGTGTTTATATTTTAAAGTTTCTTCTCAGTTCTGATCTTTTCATTGGGAATGCTTAGAAGTCTTCTATTTCATCAAAGATTAATTTCCCCCTCTGTAGGATTATACTTAGCTTTGCTGAGCAAGTTATTCTTAGTTGTAAACCCAGATTTTTTGCCTTCTGGAATATTATATACTTAGATCTCTGCTCCTTTATCGTGGTGGCTGCTAAATTTTGTACAGTCCTGACTGTGGCTCCTGTCTGTCTTTGCAGTATTTTTTCCTTGACTTGGAAGCTCTGGATTTTGACTATAATGATCCTCAGAATTTTCATTTTGGAGTTTCTTTCAGGAAGTGACTGGTATATCCTTATGTCTACTTTGCCCTGTAGTTCTAAGACATCTGGGTGGATTTCATTTATAATATCTTGAAATACGATATCTAGGCTCCTATTTTTTGGCCATCAATTTCAGGTAGTCCAGTTATTTGTAAATTAGCTCAATTTGTTTTCTAGATATTTTTTTTTTGCTGAGATATCTTATTTTTTTCTACATATTTTCTTTGACATCATTTTATTATCTCTTGTTCATATTCCATGACCTGCTCTTCCCTGATCTTTCCATCACCCATAAATGTTCCACTTCCACAATTATGACTCTGAAATTTCTTTAACTCATAATCTGTTGTCATTCCACCTCTTTCTCTACCTCGAAATCTTTAACCCTGTTCCTTATCCTCACCTTGATTTTTTTTTTTTTTTTGGTGAGGCAATTGGGGTTAAGTGACTTGCCCAGGATCACACAGCTAGTAAGTGTTAAGTGTCTGAGGTCAGATTTGAACTCAAGTCCTCCTGAATCCAGGGCCAGTGCTCTTGGCCCCCTTTTCCTATATCTGATCAAAATTCAGCCTTGGATTACTCCATCCTCCACTGCTTTTGCTCCAATTTACATACTACTATGAATGGATCTGAAAAAAAACAAACACAAATCCCTGATGACTGGATCCATTAGAAATGTATGGTATATAATCTCAACTGGGGCCCTACTATAGCAAGGTAATACATTTATACCTCCCATATCAATTCATTATGTCACTCATCAAGTCTTTTTCAAATCTTTTCCTCCTCAGGGAGCAGTTAGGTTAGTGTGCCAAGCTTAGAGTCATGAAGGCCTGAGTTCAAATCCAGCCTCAGATACTAGCTGGGTGACTCTGGGCAAATCACTTAACCTGTTTGCCTCAGTTTCTCCACATGTGAAATAGGGACAGGAAAAGCATGTAGCTCCCACATTTGTTGATCCCAGGATCAAATGAGATAATAATTAGAAAATGCTTAGCAAAATGAGATAATAATTATAAAGTATTTAGCACAGTACCTGGCACTAGTAAATGTTATTATTATTGTTAGCTATTATTGTTATATTATTCCTCAAACCTCCTGTGGCTCCCCTGATTCCTCTACAATTTTACCTGAGAACTTGCCTAACCATTCATTCCATTCCAAATTGACATAACAGAATTACAGGTGATAACATCAAGTCCCTACATACACATGTGACTCATATGTGGGATAAGTAGTGGTATTCAATTGGCCTATCAGCCTGAATGTGCTGATGCTGTTAAAAAAAAAATCCAGAGGCAGCTAGGTGGCGCAGTAGAAAGAGCACCGGTCCTGGATTCAGGAGTACCTGAGTTCAAATGTGACCTTAGACACTTAACACTTATTAGCTGTGTGGCCCTGGGTAAGTCACTTAAGCCCAATTGCCTCACACACAAAAAAAAAAAAAGGAAAAAAAAAATCCATCCAAGGAGTTTGGATTTTCTTAGGATGCAATATTTGAATTAATCTAAAGTCTATTTGAGGTACAAGGGTACACTTCTCCACTTTTCTATAACACGCAGTACCACTACTGGCCACCAGAGGGCACTAAAGCCTAGTCACGGCTAAGCAGTTCTCCCCAACCTGATCCATTCTGAGTTCCAAATTAGCTTTTTCTACATCTTCTTGTTCTTTCAATTTAGCCTAAGACATAAAATATTGATCAAATATTGTAAAATGACATTGACTACATTTACGTGGCTTAATGTCCCCACCCTCTGAGATATTTCTCCGGAGTCTCTTGCCTAAATTTAGACATTCAATGTATGAAAATGTAGTTTCAATGACATGGAGTTAAAATGCACAAAGAAATAAAAACTCTCCAATTCCTGTGCTCCCTCCTGCCCCAGTCATGCTTGCTTCTGATGGATCACTGGAGCAGAACAGAAGCCCTCCTAAGCACTCATACCTGGGGCTTCCAAAAGAGGGACAGGGAACAGGTTTTCACTCCCTTGTCTCAAGCTCTGGGGAAGACAAAGAGATGATGATTTTTCTCCAGCTCACCAGACTTCTGGAGAACAGAATTCTTATCAGTGGTGAGTCCTCAGGAGATTTGGGGAGGACACTTGATAGATTCTGGTTGATGCTAGAAAAGTGATCAGAAGCTAATGAGGCATTGTGTTGCTATCTTGTTACGTATGATCTCAGCATGGTTTTCTCCCCTCCTTCGCAGATCCAATCTCGATTTACCTCTTGACTTCTGGAACTGACTGCCTCAAAACCAGGAAACTATTTAGGGAAAAAGAGATGACAAAGTACAGTGAGTGTCTGTGGGAACGAACACTCCCTCCCCTCCAACCTCTTTTAGAAATAGTAAGATAGCATCTTAATAATACTAGCCTGGTCTGAAGCTTTTGGATTATTCTGAGGGGAAGGCTTATCCTTCTTTTTCTTACTATTAGTTCTGAAACAGGGGCAGCTAGGTGGCTCAGTGGATAGAGCACTGGCCCTGGAATCAGGAGTACCTGAGTTCAAATTCAGCCTCAGACATTTGACACTTATTAGCTGTGTGACCCTAGGCAAGTCACTTAAGCCGGATTGCCTCAAACTTCAAGGGCCATCTCCAGTCATCCTGATGTATATCTTGAGAGAGAATGAGGTTGGTGACCTTGCACAGCCCTTCCTCACTTAAATTGAATTCACTGTGTTAACCTGGAAATTAAGGAAACAATCAATATAGGAGAAAATAAGGTCTTTAATTGGGGCAGATGAACTATAGCTCGTGGTATCACAAAGCAAGAAGCTAGGAATACCCAAAGATAGGAACCAAGGACAGGGTTTTTATGGGGTAACAGAACAAAAGGGAACCAAAAGACTGCTCCAGAGTCTTACAACTACTTAATGTAAATGAACCTTTGACAAAAGAAACCATAGAACTAACTGCTTCTGAGTTAAGTATAGACACTACTTAACTCTAAATAGAAACTACTTAATGTAAGTGGACCCTTTTACTCCTAGGAGTAAGGTGGGGAATCACTGGGAGGGGATAGTTTTCTTGGGGGAGATCCATAAATCAATCAAGAGTCTGGAATTGACAAAGATTGGTTAGCCCCAGGCCTGGGAATGGAGAGTAGGTGGGGATCAGTCAGTTCTCTGTAAACTTGTAGTTATCAACTGTAAGCCATGACATCACCTCCCAATGTCATGGTTCTCTTCCAGAATGAAGGACAAACAACAAGTTTCTGAAACAATGCTCCCCCTCCCCTCTCTCATCAACCATGAAGAACTTCTCCTTTGAAGTAATTGGGTCATCGACCAGACAAGGACCAAGGCAAGGAGGAGACCAACACCCTTGACTAGTACACCTAAATGTAGCTGCCTTACCCTCTCCACACCCTCCCAGAAGAGATAATGAATGGGATAACCCATTAAAGAAAGATGCCACCTCCATACTTTTGATCACCTGGGGGGGGGGCGGGGGCAGGGAGAGCAGAAATCTTTGAGGGGATGTGGCCCTTTGAATGAATTTTAGGAAAATAGTTTTCCAAGATCATATGATAATTGTTCTTGATTGATGAAGCAAAATGTAAACTTTTACCTTACCCTCAGTTCTATAACTATATTGTGTTACATTTCCTTATTCAGGAAACCTATAAATGTTCCTTTAAAATGTCTTCTATTAGAGAGCTGTCCCAGAGCATCAAGTATCTCTTTCAGTTTAGACATTTTTCTCTCCTGATTGAACATTGCTTGGATTTAGAATAACGATAAATTTGGGAAAATTGTTGATGGCAAGCTTGTGTCTACCACAAAGGGTACATTATGGATTTTTTTGATGGGTTTTTTTTAAAATCCTGTCATGCAGATCTGTGCTCCTGTCACAAAGGAATTATTGCAACCACACTGAAAACCAGGGCAATCAAACCCTTTCCTGTGCCCAGATTTCAGAATCTACTCCAAAGCATTCCTTTGGACTCAGAGGATCTCCACAGAAACATCAAAACAAGGTTGAATCTCTAGACTACACATAGAATTGCAGACTGGAAAGGAGCCATCTTGACCAACCATAGCCTTAAAGAAATGCCCAGTACTACATAACCAAAAAATAGTTATCCAAGGAATCCAGTCATTAATCAATAAATATTAAGCACCTACTATGTACCAGGTGGGCAGCTAGGTGGTGCAGTGGATAGAGTGTTGACTTCCTCAAGTAGGGGGGTGACATGGCCATTCCTGTACTTTAGGAAAATCACTTTGGTGGCTGAATGGAGAATGGATTGGAGGGGGAAAGACCAGAGGAAGGCAGCTTCCTCAGCAACTATTGAAATAGTCCAGCTGTGAGGTGATGAGGACCTGGACTGGGGTGGGGGCAGCATCAGAAGAGAAAAAGAGGTATATGAGAGAGATGTTGCAGGGGTAAAATGGACACGCCTTGACAATAACTTGGATATGGGGTTGGGGGTGAGAGAGGGTGAGGAGTTCATGCTGATTCCTGGGTTGTGAGCCTGAAGGACTGGGAGGAGGGTGCTGCCTCTATAGTAAAAGAGAAGTTGTAAAAAGAAAGAAAGAAAGAAAGAAAGAAAGAAAGAAAGAAAGAAAGAAAGAAAGAAAGAAAGAAAGAAAGAAAGAAAGAAAGAAAGAAAGAAAGAAAGAAAGAAAGAAAGAAAGAAAAATGGGGGCAGCTAGGTGGCACAGTGGATAGAGCACTGGCCCTGGAGTCAGGAGGATCTAAGTTCAAATCCAGCCTCAGACACTTGACAACTTACTAGCTGTGTGACCCTGGGCAAGTCACTTAACCCCAATTGCCTTGCAAAAAGAAAGAAACAAAGAAAGAAAGAAATTCACAAAAGAGAAGGTGGCATAAAAAAAACAGAGGGAAGGTGGGAGCAGGGGATAGTTTGGGGGAAAAGATAATGAGTTCCACTTTGGACATATTGAGTTTTAGATTGATGTAGGAGGCAAAAAGGGGTTAATAGAAAAACCTACTTAAGGAATCCTCAAGAATCAAGTCAAAAATTACTTGAAACAATTAACAACTTTAGCAAAGTAGCAGGATATAAAATAAATCCACATAAATCATCAGCATTTCTATACATGACCAACAAAGTCCAGCAGCAAGAGATAGAAAGAGAAATTCCATTTAAAGTAACGGTAGATAATATAAAATACTTGGGAGTCTACTTGCCAAGACAAACCCAGGAACTCTATGAACACAACTACCAAACACTCTTCACACAAATCAAATCAGATCTAAATAATTGGAAAGATATCAATTGCTCATGGATAGGCAGAGCTAATATAGTAAAAATGACAATACTGCCTAAATTAATTCACTTATTCAGTGCCATACCAATCAGATTACTTAAAAATTATTTTATACAGCTAGAAAAAATAATAACAAAATTCATCTGGAAAATCAAAAAATCAAGAATATCCAGGGAAATAATGAAAAAAAATTCACAGGAAGGTGGGTTAGCGGTACCAAACCTGGAGCTTTACTATAAAGCGGCAGTCATCAAAACTATCTGGTATTGGCTAAAAAATAGAGTGGTAGATCAATGGAATAGGCTAGGCTCAGGAAATGCAGTAGTAAATGACACTAGTAATGTAGTGTTTGATAAACCCAAAGACTCCAGCTTCTGGGATAGGAACTCAGTATTTGACAAAAACTGCTAGGAAAACTGGAAGATAGTATGGCAGAAATTAGGCATAGACCAACATCTTACACCTTATACTAAAATAAGGTCAAAATGGATACATGATTTAGACATAAGAGGTGATACCATAGGTAAATTAGGAGAGAAAGGAATAGTGTACCTATCAGATCTTTGGAAAGGAGAACAGTTTTTGACCAAACAAGAGATAGAGTATATTATAAAATGCAAAATGGATGATTTTGATTATATTAAATTAAAAAATTTTTGTACAAACAGAAGCAATGCATCCAAAATTGGAAGGGAGGCAGAAAACTGGGAAACAATTTTTGAGGCCAGTGCTTCTGATAAAGGCCTCATCTCTAAAATATATAGGGAATTAAATCAAATTTATAAGAATCCAAGTCATTCCCCAATTGAGAAATGGTCAAAGGATATGAACAGGCAGTTTTCTGATGAAGAAACCAAAGCTATCTATTCCCATATGAAAAAATGCTCTAAATCTCTAATGATTAGAGAGATGCAAATTAAAACAACTCTGAGGTACCACCTGACACCTATCAAATTGGCTAAAATGACAAAAAAGGAAGATAATAAATATTGGAGAGGCTGTGGGAAAATTGGAACACTAATGCATTGTTGGTGGAGCTGTGAGCTGATCCAACCATTCTGGAGAGCAATTTGGAATTATGCCCAAAGGGCAATAAAGCTGTGCATACCCTTTGACCCAGCAATTCCACTTTTAGGTCTTTTGCCCAAAGAAATCATGGAAGGGGGAAAGGGACCCACATGTACAAAAATATTTATAGCTGCTCTTTACGTGGTAGCAAGGAATTGGAAGTTGAGGGGGTGCCCATCAATTGGGGAATGGCTGGACAAGTTGTGGTATATGAATACAATGGAATACTATTGTGCTGTAAGAAATGATGAGCAGGAAGAGTTCAGAGAAACCTGGAGGGTCTTACGTGAGCTGATGATGAGTGAGATGAGCAGAACCAGAAGAACATTGTACACAGTATCATCAACATTGAGTGTTGACCTACTGTGATGGACTATATTCTTCTCACCAATGCAATGGTACAGAAGAGTTCCAGGGAACTCATGATAGAAGAGGATCTCCAAATCCAAGAAAAAAAAAGAAAGAAAGAACTGTGGAGTATAGATGCTGATTGAACAATATTATTTCTTTTGTTTTGGGTGCTATTGTTTTTTTTTTCTATTTTGAGGTTTTGCATCACTGCTCTGATTTTTTCTCTTGTAACAGGATTAATGCAGAAATAGGATTAATGTTATTATGTGTATATATCTATATCTATATGTATAGAGATATATAGACATAACCTATATCAGATTGCCTGCTGTCTAGGGGAGGGGGGGAGGGAGGGGAGGGAGGGAGAAAAATCTGAAATTGGAAAGCTTGTATAAACAAAAGTTGAGAACTATCTTTACATGTAACGGAAAAAATAAAATACCTTATACATTAAAAATTAAAAAAAGAAAAAGAAAAACCTAAGGTCCAAGCTCTAATTCAGATATGAGCTCTAAAAGAGATTCAGACCTCAGTTAATGGATAACTTAGAAGTCAGGATGCTAAGTTCTCTTACCCACATAAATCAGTACCCATAATGGAAAAAGAGAGAGAGAGGCCATGAAGACCTTAGACTAAATGACAAGCTATAGAAATTTAGACTAGGATTAAATGAAAAATGAAGGTGTTTTGAAACTAGCCATGGGAATTAGAAAGAGAAATGCCCAGAAAAGGCCAAATTTGTCCCCAGATTCACCTTATGACGTGTAAACCCCCAAAACACACCTCCACTGAAAAAGGTACCTGCCTCGGGGGTTGGCTTAGGATCCCAGGAACTCCAAACAAGGATAAGCCCTCCCCTGTACCTCCCAAAGGTGGAGATTATTATAATGAGACTGATATTCAATTTATCCATACTATAAATATAACTATCTTTTCTTTCCCTCTTCGAGAGATACCTTTCCACTTTTCTGGTCACCCACAGTAATGCAATAAAACTTGGGAAACTGAGTCACTGAGTCTTGTGATTCTTTTGGGATGACTCACGATCCATTTGACCCTTAATCCCAGCCCACATCATCATGTCTACTGGATATCTCCTTCAAGATGTATGAAAGGAATGTGAAGATGCCCTACAGCAGAAAGATAGATCTGAGAATTAAAAGCATAGAGCTGTTAATTAAACCCATGGGAGCCTATGGGATCCCCAAGTGAAGTTCTTTAGAGGGGGAAAGAGAAGAGAGGACACCTATGGTCAGAAGGTGTGATATGGAGGAGGGTCTAGCAAAGGAGACTGAGAAGGGGCAGTCAGAGAAGGAGGAGGAGAACAAGGTGGGGGACAGGGGTGTCTAAAAAACCTAGAGAGAAGAGGGTATCGAGGAGGAGAGAGTGATCCACACTGTCAAAGGCCACAGAGAGGTCATGGAGAATGAGAACTGAGGAAAGGCTGTTGGATTTGGTAACTAAGAGATCACTGGTCACTTTGGAGAGAACAGTGTTGGTAGAAAGATAAAGACAGAAGCTGGACTGTAAGGGGTCAAGGAGAGTGAGAGTAATGAAAGTGGAGACACCTGTTGTAGATGCTGTTTCAAGTTCAGCTACAAGGGACAGAAGATAGAAGATGGTAGGATGAGAAGATGGTAGGGATGGAAGAATCAGATGGGAGGGTTTCAGGATGGGGGAGACATGGGCATGTTTGTAGGCAGGAGGGAATGAGCTGAGAGAAAGAGAGAGAGAGAGAGAAGTGAAAGAATAGTGATGACAGAGGGGGCCATCTGTTGGAGGAGATGGGATAGAATGGGATCATTTATCATTTGAAGGGGGGTGGGGGGGGAACAGCCTTGGTAAGGCCACTTCATCATGTGAGACAGGGATGATTGAGGTGTGAGAGAAAAACAATCCTCTTCTCAATAATTCTAGGAAACTCAGCAGAGATGTGACAAATGCTCTTTTATTTCCTTCTCCTGAGAAGGAGGCACCCTAGTGTGCAGCTAGTGGGTGCAAAGAAAGGGGGCTCACAGGCCCTGTTTTATACCCTAGTCCCTAATGTGAATGGACCTTCCCCTTTTCCTCATTGGTCCGATTACTCAAGGATTACAATCTATGTGCAAAAACTAGTTAATCGGAATGCAGTATTCCTACCCCTCTTCCTTATATGAGTATAACTCAGGAGTGGACCTTATTCTTCCTTATATGGACATAACTCCAGAGTGGACCTTACTGAGTCCAGGGCTCCTTGAACCATGTGATTTTGTTAGCCAATGGGGGTGGAGGGGATCTGAGACCTTTGTCCTACAAACAGGTTAGGAGGAGTATGATTGACTGTTATATCCTCATTGAGAAGAGACAACTACCCATTTTCTCACAGAGGACAGAATGGTCAAAGGCACTTGAGTATGAGAAATGAAGAAGAGGGAGTTCAACTCAATTTTTTCTGTAAAATATAAGACAAGGTTCTCAGCTGAGAGGATTCGGGGCATAAGGAGCCACAGGAGGTTTGAGGAAGGATGAAAAGGTTTGGAAGAGCTACTGTGGAGACAGGGAGAATGAGGTGATAAAGGGAGGCATAGCAGGATTGCCTGGCAGCAGTGAAGACTCAGTTGAGGCTGTCTGACATAAATCCCATTCTTCTACTTTTGGACAGGTCCTGACTGGCTAAGGATCCACATTTTATCCTTGGGGCAATGGAGAGCTGTGGAATATCTAGAGCAGGGATAAAGATGGACACATATAGATAAGCTTTTAAGATTATTTTGTTGTTGTTGTTTTGCTTTGTGGTGCAATGAGGGTTAAGTGACTTGCCCAGGGTCACACAGCTAGTAAGTGTCAAGTGTCTGTGGCCTCATTTGAACTCAGGTATTCCTGAATCCAGGGCCAGTGCTTTATCCACTGTGCCACCTAGCTGCCCCCTCCATACATTTTTCAAAATAATCTTTGGGGGGCAGCTAGGTGGCACAGTGGATAAAGCACCATCCCTGGATTCAGGAGGACCCAAGTTCAAATATGACCTCAGACACTTGACACTAGCTGTGTGACCCTGGGCAAGTCACTTAACCCTCATTGCCCCACCAAAAAAAAAAAGTGTATGGAGAATGGATTGGAGAAGGGAGAACTTGGAAACAGGGAGAGCAATTAGGAGGCCATTTAACATTTTTTTAAAATCAGAAAAGAAAAAGATCAGAAAAAGAGATGAGAAGAGGACATGGAAGCCAAGAGGACATTTTGTTGATATTTTATCAAAGTAGTGTTCCCATGGAAGTCAGAAGAACTGATACAAGGAAACTCTCAAGGTCTCTTGGAAGAACTTTGGAATCAATTGTGAGACATGGGAGACACTAGCACAGGACCGGTGCTGTGCTCCATGAGCAAAGTAGAATTGTGATTGAATTTAGAGCCATCTTCATTTCAAAAGTTCCTATGGATTATTTGTGCCCAACCTGTGGTAGAGCCTTCTGAGCTCATGTTGGTCTGATCAGCCACAGTCAGATACACTGTGCCTTGACCCCAACATAGCTGTTTTGGTCTCCTTTGGGAATGAAGGACAACCATCTATCATTTGAACAAGTTGCAAAGTTTTTAAGTTTTCCGTAGGAATATTCTAAAACCTTGTTTTCAAAGGTAAAATTTGTTTTTCTTGGTAGTTACTAATGTTTAGAATGAACGAGTAATAGCAACACAAATTTTTCCAGGGTCTGAGCAGTCAGACGTGCCCGGGATGCCAACCACAGAAGCCTCTGGGCAGCTATTCCGACTTGACTGTGCTCTTGTCTCCTTGTCGGTCAGAAGAGAATGTCTTTTTTCAAAGCCTGGCCATAGAACCTCCCTTTAACTGAGAATCATCAAGGGATACAGCAATCTGTCATGTGCTAATTATCAATCAGTCAACAAACAAACAGGGTGAAAAGTCAGACCCCAAAGTAGTTACAGAGGGAGAGTGATCCAACCACTGCTACCAGCATCAAGAGGGGGAGTCTCTCTGGGTCAGAAGAACAATGGCCCCTCCCTTTTCTTGCAAATGCTTTTATCCTCTTAAGGCTGGCCTGTTCTGGCCATTATTCAAATAGGGTCTAGTCTCTCCCCTTTTTTAGTCTTCTTTCTGGATCTTTCCCCACTTCAGCCTTGTTTTCTTAGTCCCACCTACTTAAATTCTTACTATGCCCACTGCCCTTGGGGTGCCCCCTCATTCTACATCATATACAGCAATCAGGGCTCCGTGGTCTAGCCCACACCCTCCTTGAGGGTGCAGCCAGGAAGGCAGAGGCTGAGAGGAACATACAATCCACCCATTCATTCATTCACTCACTGGGCAGCCTTTTTCTGATCCCCCTCACTGGGGACTCTTCCCCCTCCACACTGGCTCCCCTGGCTCCAGTCTGGAAAAACAGAGAGGCATTAAAAAAAAAAAAAGTTTGGAAGGTGCTAGAGAAAATGAACAGAGCAGTTTTATTACTAATTTGTGAGAGATAATACTTACCTTTGTTGGTAAATAAGCTGCGTGTGAAAAATTTTGGGTTCTGTTTTATGAATCTGACTGCATTGATATTTACTAGGTTTACACCACACACACACACACACACACACACACACACACACACACACGACTCGAGGGTCTGAGGGTCTACATCTTGTGAACAAAACTGTAGCCACTTTGGGGAATTTATTCCTTTAGTGTTGACTACCTGCCATAACCCTGAATCCCCAAGAGCCTCAATATTTCACTGAGTCTCTGGGTCTAATGCCCTAAACTTTCCCTTTATTCAATCAAGACAAGTATAAGAGGCATCCAGAGCAAAAAGTGTCTCCTTGGATACAATGTAGTTTAGTCAAAAGATTTACTGGGTTTGGAATTGGAAGTTGATGTTCAGTCATTTCAGGCACGTCCAACTCTTTGTGACCCCACTTGGGGTTTTCTTGGCAAAGATACTGGAGTGTTTTGCCATTTCCTTCTGTAGCTCTTTTTTTTTTTTTTTTTTAGTGAGGCAATTGGGGTTAAGTGACTTGCCCAGGGTCACACAGCTAGTAAGTGTTAAGTGTCTGAGGCCGGATTTGAACTCAGGTACTCCTGACTCCAGGGCTGGTGCTCTATCCACTGCGCCACCTAGCCGCCCCGTTCTGTAGTTCATTTTACAGATGAGGAAACTGAGGTAAACAGGGTTCAGTGACTTGCCCAGTGTCACATAGTTGGTGTCTGAGGCAGGATTTGAACTCACTGAGATGAGTCTTTCCTCATCTACAAAATGAGGGGGTTGGGCTCCATGGCTTCTGAGTTTCCCTTTGGTTCTAGAGCTGGGATCCTTATCTTCTTTTTCTTTCTTTCTTTTTTTTTTTTTGTGGGGCATTGGGGGTTAAGTGACTTGCCTAGGGTCACACAGCTAGTAAGTGTCAAGTGTCTGAGGCTGGATTTGAACTCAGGTACCCCTGAATCCAGGGACGTGCTTTATCCACTTAGCCACCTACCTGCCCCCAATCCTTATCTTTTTTACAGTTATCACATCATTGTCACTAATCTTGCACTTCTGGGGGAGTTCAAGGGGAAGTCCTCCCTCCCTCTGGGACAGGAGGCTGTAGAGGCCAAGATCATGATGAAACCAGTATGTGAGTATATTGTACTGGATGGTCTCCTTCCTTCCACCTACCCTTGGATTCAAACCCCCTTTACCATGTGTGCAGTGGGCAGATGTTGCCACCAGGGAGCAGAAAAGGGAGCAAGAAACACAGCCAACTTTTGCCCCTTTGCTGTTGAAAATGAAAACTGTGGGGTGGGGGTGGGAGGGTGGAGATGATTACCACTGATTACCAGAGATCAAAAGAATGTGGAGGTGGGGCTGCTAGGTGGTGAAGTGGATAGAGCACCGGCCCTGGATTCAGGAGGACCTGAGTTCAAATCCAGCCTCAGACACTTAACACTTACTAGCTGTGTGAACCTGGGCAAGTCACTTAACCCCAATTGCCTCACTAAAAAAAAAAAAAAAGAATGTGGAGGGGAGCAGGGGGCACTGCTATGACCAGTGTCAAACCTATCCCAAGTTCGGAGATGGAATTGACCAATGAGACAGAAGTAAGACAAGACTGCCATGGTGATGGTGACTGGGGAGAAGTTAATGAGAGCAGTCCACCTCAGGTGGGTGACAAAGAATTCCTCCCCTTCCCCTTTGTCCCCTCCATACACACACACTTCCTTGATCCTTTTCTGTTACTGGTGGTTATAGGAAGAGGTTGAGACATGACTGGGTGAAGCCCTATCTAGGAGGGGAGTGGTTGGCAGGTTCTTTGCAATTTTGCTATGTTTAATAAACCATGTGGCCACAGAAATGTTGACTGCCTATGAATCATCAATCTGAAGATTGTTGACATAGAATAGGAAATTCCCCAGGACGAGTGGAGTAGGAGTGAGCTATAGACAGTTTCATTAAAATCCTGAGGCATATTTCTTAGTATACCCCAGATTCATTCAGAACCAGGTCAGTGAGGGCTTTGTATCTTTGCAACTAGCACACAAAGGGCCTGGCCCTATGAATAAGAGGCATACCCTTAGTGAATTTTCATTGATTGATTGAAGTTGAACTGATATGGTAGGACTACAATGCTTGAGAACAAAGAAAGGGGATCCTTTGCTCATATATCCATGATGATAGGATTGGGCTGATACCTGGAACAGCCCACCCCCTGGTGGACAAATATGGAAAACTACATTCCCTTGTTGGTTAATGATAAAATGATAACTCTTTCTTTAAGCTTCTGAGAGGCAAGACACAAGCAACTCTGCCTCATTTAAATCCAATTCACACACAAGTCAAGACATCAATCTTTTGATGCCATTGGTCCTCTTCTAAAATGAAGGAGAAACATCAACGTGTGTGTGTGTGTGTGTGTGTGTGTGTGTGTGTGTGTGTGTGTGTGTGTGTGTGAAGGGACAGCTAGATGGCACAGTGGATAGCATGCTGGACCTGGAGTCAGAAAGACCTGAGTTCAAATCTTGCCTCAGACACTAGTTGTGTGATCCTGGGCAAAGGCTGTCTGCCCAAGATTCCCCTTTTATAAAATGGGGATTAGCACCCATCTCCCAGGGTTGTTATGAGGATCAAATAAGGTAATTATAAAGTGCTTTTCAAACCTCAACGTATTATAGCTATTATTATCGTTATTATTACATTTTGAAAGACATGAAGCAGCAACTTGTTGCTGGGGTAGGAGCCATCCAAAAATCACCAATCTCTTAAAGTCAGACTACAAACTTGTCAGAGTAACACCCAGAATTCATACACAGATCAAAAAAAGAAGAAAAATGGAAGGAGGAAAAAAACACCAGATGTGGTATGCAATTAAAACAACTTCAACTTGACCTCCTTAAGTAATTTATTTATTATTTTTGTGTGTGTGGAGCAATAAGGGTTAAGTGACTTGCCCAATGTCACACAGGTAGCAAGTGTCAAGTGTCTGAGGCCGGATTTGAGCTCAGGTCTTCCTAAATCCAAGACCAGTGCTCTATCCACTGCACCACCTAGCTGCCCAAGCTTATTATCAATTTATCAATTTCTACAGGTAAGGGATTGACCCAACATCTCCTTAGCTTCTTGTGGTCCCAAGAGAGCACAAAGCTACCTGTCCAGGCTTTTTTTTTATCCCTTTTTGATAAGAGAGAGTCATTATACATCAATCAAATCTAATTGGTTGATGTGCTTTGGAGGTGGGTTGTATTAAATGAAGTAGGGGATGACATCAGAGAAAGGAATGCAAGGCCCCCAACTCAAGCTGTTCAGGGCAAAATAATTTCATCTAGGTGTGGCTTAATCTCATCAGTAAAGTTCTCTGGCTATCTAGACAAAAGAATCCATCTCCACCCAAGACTCCTTTGTGAGTTTGAGCCAGGTTTGGCCCAGATGAATTTTACTTTCTGGGAGACCTCAGACCTTGAGCCTGAGAGGACTAAGGACTATGAAAGAAGGGAAGATCTCTGGGTCCCCCAAGATATTAATTATTAATAATTATTTCTCCCAGAAAATAAAGAAGTTTGTAACCTCCTACAGAAAAGGATGATGGAAGACTACAAGTACATTTCATAAAACAAGAGAGAACTTGTTGAAAGAAAGCGTGGCAAGAGACCTACCTAAGTAGAGTTATCCTTGGGGCATTTAAAGATAAACTTTTGTATGTATATTATTTGGTATTCTTTGGGGTTTTTTTTTTGTTTGTTTTGGGGGTTTTTCTGGCTGGGCAATGAGGTTTAAGTGACTTGCCCAAGGTCACACAGCTAATAAGTGCCAAGTGTCGGAGGCTGGATTTGAACTCAGGTCCTCCTGAATCCAAGGCCAGTGCTCTATCCACTGTGCCACCTAGCTGCCCCTTTCTAAGGGGTTTTAAGGTTTCTTTGCTCATGGGTTACAGAATAACTTCATTAGCATTATATAGATCAACCCATTACAAATATAAATCAGTTAAACAATACAATACAAACAAATCAATTTAACAGCTCAACTTAAAGCAGATGCTATGGATAGATTGGTGGAAACAGGAGTGGTATTATCAGAGCCTGGGAGGTCTCTCTTTACTTCCTGGGGAAAGAAGATAGTGAATGAGAATTTCAAAGGGGTATTTGAGTTTGTTTATTCTCTTGGGGAAAGTAAATAGGGACTGTCTGGTTCACTTTGAAGTCTTTGAGCAAAGGGCATTCTGCTCCTATTAATCCAGGGTCTCATAAAATCCATTTGGATAATAAGGTACCTTCATCAAATCCAGGTGATCCATATATTCATATTAAGGTTTAAGACCAAGAACTTCATCTTCCTTGTGTAATGGAGAAACTGGCTAATTAGAGCCAACTCTTAGAATAATCATTTGCCTGAAGGTTGGCTTGCATGCACGCCCTGCACCTGGCCCCTGGCCCCATGAATGGGGGCTCTCAGCATTTGAGTTCTCCAGGGTTATCTCATGAATAAGCTCAGTGTTGCCCTTCCTAGTGGATAATACAGAATATACAACAGGTATTTCTGGTCTGATTCCAATCTAAGATAGAGAGGCTTGGTGAGCCTACTTAGGTCCTTATACAACTGAAGGGCTTGGTCCTTGAGGTGGTAAAGAGTCTTCTGGCTGACTGAGGATCTGAAAGGACTAATGACTCATGAGCTGTTGAGTTCATGAACTGAGTGCATGTAAAGGAGATTATCTGCCCCTCTATTGGGCCTTTTTTTTTTTTTTTTGCAGGGCAATGAGGGTTAAGTGACTTGCCCGGGGTCACACAGTTAGTGTCAAGTGTCTGAGGCCAGATTTTTGAACTCAAGTCCTCCTGAATCCAGGGCCCGTGCTTTATCCACTGCGCCATCTAGCTGCCCCTGGGCCTTTAAAAAAACAAAAACAAAAACAACTTTCCCTTCTTGGGGGCAGCTAGGTGGCACAGTAGATAGAGCACTGGCCCTGGAGTCAGGAGGACTTGAGTTCAAATCTGGCTTCAGACACTTGATACTTACTAGCTGTGTGACCCTGGACAAGTCACTTAATCCCAATTGACCCCCCCACACACACACACACACTTTCCCTTCTTGGCAGCCAGTGAGGCAGAATTGTGGTGTGCTTCCTGTTGGGGTGGCTGCCCTATTTCCCACCTGGTTTCCCCATGTGCACATCTCAACTCATTTCTTGGATGTTTATTCTTTCCCAATGTTAGGTGACTGAATATAAGAGCAGAGTCTCCAGCTGACCAGGAGATCCATCAGTTCTGTCAGAGATGCCATCAGAGTTGGTAGTAAGGTCCCCTGGAGGCCATGGAGGCCTTAGCAGTGGCTGATGTCAGATGATGGAAATGGAAAGACAGTTACCCAAGGATGGTGTAGCTTCAGGGATCATGACTCCTCATGGCAGAGAGAAGTTCTGGCTCTGGACTCTAAAAAGTCATTGACCCTCAAACCACAGAGCTCCACCTACTAGGGACTTGATGAGGGTTCTACAAAAGGAGGATAGGACTCCCATGGCCAAGAGTTTCAAGGTCCTCTTCAGCTCCACGTGTTCTCTACAAGTATTTCTCACTCCCATTGTACTTTAAATTTGATCCAATTCTTCCCAAGGACCTTGTGTGTATAAGGAAAGAGTATGCACCCAGGATGGGGAAATAGCAATGGTTGGCAGCTACCATTTTTGCCCAGGGTCACACAGCTAGGAAGTGAATGAGGCTGAATTTGAATTCATGAAGATGAGTCTTTCTGACCCCAGGCTCAATGCTCTATGCATTATGGGGCTACTTAGCTGCCCCTTATAGGGCCCAAATGTTCAGGCTGGTGAAAAAATAAAGAAATGAGTCCACTTCCTTGCCCTTCCCCTATAAAACCCAGGTGCGTCACAGATACCGAATTCTCCCCCTTCCCTATTCCTTTTTCCATGGCTGACAGGGGAGGGAGGAGGTTTGAGAGGTAATTAGGTGAAGCTCTCTGCTGGAGGCTAGCTATGTCTAATAAACCATGCAGCCACAGAAATGTTGATTACCTGTGAATCATCAATACTCATGATTGTTGACACAGAGCAGGAAATTTCTGGAGACACTGGGGATGAGCTGTGGAGTTTCCCATGTTTTTGCTAATCCTGAGCTTGCTCCAAGACAAGGTTTTGGGGATTGGCTATGTATGGTCTTTTCTTCTCTCCTCTCCTCTCCTCTCCTCTCCTCTCCTCTCCTCTCCT